>NC_056766.1:36009932-36309932 GCF_018687715.1 Carya illinoinensis
ATCCCCGTAGTGCAGTAATATTTTTGGGCGGAGGCCAGCGGAGCATAGCATCAATCTTGCGAGAGTCCACCGTTACACCTACTGGTGTAATAATGTGACTGAGGTATTCTACCTCCTGTTGGCCAAAAATACACTTGGAAGGTTTGATGTAAAAGAAATGCTTGACCAATATTCCAAGAGTAGTCCGAAGTTGACGTAAATGATCAGGCCAAGTTTTACTGTAAATCAAAATATCATAAAAAAATGCAAGAATAAAATGCCGTAAATGAACCTTAAAAATTGAATTCATGGCGGCTTGAAAAGTCAAAGGCGCATTGCAAAACCCAAATGGCATCACCAAATATTCAAAGTGACCATGATGGGTGCGAAAAGCCGTTTTATGGACATCGTCCGGCTGAACCCGAATTTGATGGTAGCCCGCTCGGAGATCTAGTTTAGAAAAATAAGTCGTGCCAAATAACTCATCTAGCATATCCTCATTAGTGGGAATTGGGAAACGGTCTTTGATAGTCGCCTTATTCAAGGCTCGATAGTTAGTGCAAAAGCGCCAAGTTCCATCTTTTTTTTTAACCAACAGGACGGGGAACGAAAAGGGGCTAGTACTGGGACAGATCAAGCCCGTAGATAGCATCTCCTCCACTTGGCGTTCAATTTCATTTTTCTGAAAGTGGGCATACCGATATGGTACTACATTGACGGGTGCAGCTTCATTTTTCAGCAAGATGCGATGGTCAAACGTTCGCGAGGGTGGCAATTCCTGTGGAGTGTTCAATACCTGCTGGTGCTCCAATAAAATAGCATGAATTTCTGGATTCAAATTTGGAGTGGAATCCACTGGAAGTGCTGGCTCACTCTCAATCACAGCCAAGCAAAATAGCTTAGCACCGTGCTTCCATTCCAGCAGCAGTGCATTAACGTCTAAAACCATAGAGGGACCCATGGGTTCGGCCTGAATTATAAATTTTCGATTGCCAATAGCAAATTCCATAGAGCGACGAGCATAATCATGTACCACACAACCCAATCCTTCAAGCCACTGATAGCCCAGAACAAGGTCCAGGCCTCGAATTGGTAAGGCAAATAGTGTCGTCTCGAAGAAAAATCCTTGGATGCAAATAGGTACCTTCTCATACTTAGCTTGACAAGCGAGTTTCTCCCCACTAGCAACTCGGACGTAAAATGGAGTGATAGGTGTAACTGCGAGATTCAATCAATTAACCATCGTTTGGTTAATAAAGTTATGGCTAGATCCTCCGTCGATCAGTGCGTTAATTTCTTGCCGGTTGACCAGAGCACGTACCCGTATAGTACGATTGCCAATACTCCCTGACAATGCATGGAGTGAAATAAGTGGGTCTGTTGGTATATCCGTAGGCGGCAATTCTTCTTCATCATCCTTTTTTACATCAAATGGACTTTTAGCTTCAATGAAACATGACTAAGCTTGACAACGATGTCTTGGAACAAATTTCTCGTCATAGTTAAAACTGAGATTTTTTTCACGTCGAAGTCGCATCTCGTCAAATGGTAAATGTTTCATTGCATTCATGGGTGCAGGCTTGGTAGTGAGTAGCGGAGTAGTGGTGTTGGTGGGAATAGCAGTGCCCATAAGGCGAGTGTTGGAAGAAACACTGCCAGATGGCTTGCAGCCCCTCTGTAGCTTCTCATCCTGGCGTTTGGCCAGGTCTATAGCATTCTTCAGTCCCTTAGGCCGAAACATACAAACCTCAATCGCAATATCTTCCTTTAATCCTCCCATAAAAGCACCTAATAATGCTTTCTTTGGCCAACCAGTCACTCGGTTAGCCAGCTTCTCAAATTCCTGTTGATACTCCCGAAAGGTGCCCCTCTGTTTAATCTTGCTAAGCGCCTCGTCATAGTCTTTGAAATCTGTTGGTCCAAAACGGCACAAGATTCCCTTCTCAAATTTGTGCCAGGAGATGGTCTTTCCGTCATGAGAACGGTTGTACCATTGCCACCATTGGTTGGCTTTGCCCTCAAGATGGTAGGCAGCGAGCGTCACTTTCTTTTTGCCCTGAATTTCCTAAGTAGCAAAATATTGTTTAACATGGTCAAGCCAAACAGTTGGATCTTCACCTGCAAAACAAGGGAAGTCGAGCTTTACGTGAGAATGCATGCATAAATTCTTGTCTGTAGCTGTGGTGCGACCCTCATCGGTTTCCGTATCAGATGCTAGAGAGGAACGAGAACCATCGTTCTCGCTTTCAGCAGATGCATTCGTGCCGGAACTCTTGGAGCTGGTAGAATGTGGTGATGATGGTGGACTATCCTTGGGCAGATGTCGTTTCGAAGCCTTGCGGCGACGATCCGAATCCCGACTAGAAGAGCGGGAGGCCAACTCTTGAAGAAGAGTTTGGGTGGTCACACTCGTCTCTTGCATAGCTTGCATGCCGCGGCGCAATTCCAACACAGCTTCTTCGAGTTGCTCAAAGCGAACCATATTCGTCTTTGCGGGATCAGCCATGGACAGCGGGAAGGAAAAAAAATTGACCGGCTCTTGATACCAATTGATAGGTACAAGCACCCAAGTTCTCTGCTCACGGTGCAGAGAGACCAATATTCAATTCACGGTATTGAGAAGACCATGTTTTATTGATTACTTCTGGCATCAAAAACCATTGCCCATTCCCATCATTGGTTATAAACCAATTACATCAAAAGGAAACAATGGTTGAATAAAGAAACAATACCAACAAAGAAAGTAAACGATCTTAACGTAAGGAAAAGAAATAAAATAACATCTCTGCATGGAAAAAAAAAATATTGGAAAGTCAGCTTGCCAATTCAAGCTACGTAGTCGGCCAGCTATACGTTCGATTTAGTAGCCCTCATGCTTCTACGTGGTGTGGCTTCATGCGTAACCGTATCACAGAACAAAGAGAGCATGGACAAACCTCAACAAGGCCAGGCCATCGGGAGAAGGGTGACGGTCATGGCGGTTATACTTAGTTCCATATACCTCCGATTTGGGGAGTGTAGATATGTAGTCAGGGTCAGAATCCATAAATGATATAAGTTCAGGGATCACTGCTCGCCTTGATAAATAGACCCAATGCTACCAAGATAGATGAAGATCAGAGATCATCTTCCATTTCCCAAAAACTAAATCAAACTGTGATATGTGGAAGCTACAGTTCTATTTCCCACATGCTCTACAATTTTGTTTACTTCTTAGACATGAGATATTTAGCACATTTTATGATATAAATTCATCACTATATTCACTTCTCTCAAGCATTCAGCTGAATGTCACTTTGCAAATAAGTCTCTGCAAATTTGAACATGCCATGCCATTATTCCATTCCATTGTTATTTGTCTTCAGACTTTTAAGGAAAATAAAATAAAAATGGATATGTTAAAAGAAAAGGGAAAAAGGAAAGTATGAATGGCATCTATACCAGAGGCTACAAATGAAAATAGAAGAGATTTACAAATGAACCAATGTTGCAAATACAACACGCTCTTTCATAGCTTTTTATTTGAATTCAATGTTTGATATTTATTTTCAATTGTCATGTATGATATTTACTTTACAACAATGTATATAATGGGACAAGATACAACAACAACATACATAAACACAAACTTCCACATAACTCTGATCACATAAAAGTTGATCAGGATTTGGAAGGGACCTCCTTTCTTTGGGAACCTTCTTTCAGTTCAACTTCTGTATGGACAAAAGAAGTGAGCTATATCTCAAGTAAAGAAAACAATGTGAGGAAATCAAATCATGTCGTGACAACTAAGAAATTCAATTATGCACGGATACACTTGATATTGAAGAAAGTTGTGTGGATACAGTAATCTGAAAAAATAAATGCGATTTTGAGGCATGTAGAACATTATTTTTAAGGTGATAATTGCCCCTACTCCAAAAAGTTTGCTACTGGGTTACATGCAATTCACCTCCAGGATACAACAAAGTCACCAATTGCAGATAGCAATTCTGAAGTCTTTCTTTCAGAATTTCTCTACAAAATTGTGTAAGTGACTGAAAAAATAAGAGAATGGAATGAATAAATTCTTGGGTCTCATCCTCTATTTATAGAGGGTGAAGTGACACCATGTGAAAAATTATAACTCTTAAC
This sequence comes from Carya illinoinensis, assembly GCF_018687715.1. Lineage (NCBI taxonomy): Eukaryota > Viridiplantae > Streptophyta > Magnoliopsida > Fagales > Juglandaceae > Carya > Carya illinoinensis. The sequence continues at coordinate 36,014,046 of NC_056766.1, forward strand.
TTGTGACTTTTCAACTGATAGTTATAGTTTAAAGGTCATGTTGTTTCATTTAGAGACCAAAGAACATGCTTGGTCACTGGTTAGACACCTCTCTCCCTAAAGGGAGGTCACTGGTCACTGGTGCCTCTTCGGCCCACCCTAGACACTGTGTCTCTTCGGACCATGCGTGGTACCTCTTCGGCCAAACCGGTTCAGCCAATGCGTGGTGTCTCTTTAGCCCAAGCATTACGTCTCTTCAGCCCAACCTGTTCAACCCAAGCATTATGTCTATTCAAGTCCAAGCATTATCATGTGTGTGGTATTTCCATTCTTAACGTATAGAGTCTTGGTTAAGCCTAGGCCACTATTGACTTTGTTAAGAATTTGAGATACTTACGCTAATTGAAAGTTTAAGTCGAGAGATACCTTCTTGTATGCATGAGAATATCAGTATTTGACTAAAAATTTAATATCGCAATCTAAGTGGGGGATTGTTATATTTATTATAGATTGTGATATTAAATATGTGAATTTATTAAATGTTGGTTGTTATATATTTTAGTGAGCCATTATCTCAAAGAAATACATTGGTTCAATGGTAGTGATGTGTTGTTTCAAATGAAAGTGCACTTGTGGAGTTTCGTTTGAAACAACACATCACTACCATTGAACCAATGCATTTCTTTGAGATAATAGTACACTAAAATATATAATAACCCACATTCAATAAATTCACATATTTAATATCACAATCTATAATAAATATAACAATCTCCCACTTAGATTGCAATATTAAATTTTTAGTCAAATACTGATATTCTCATGCATACAAGAAGGTATCTCTTGACTTAAACTTTCAATTAGTATAAGTATTTCAAATTCTTAACAAAGTCAATGGTGGCCTAGGCTTAGGCTTGAACCAAGACTCTATACATTAAGAACGGAAATACCACACACATGATTCCATCCAATTTTAGCGAGATAACTCACAAATTATTTGCACTAATACACGTGCTCCATCTTGGCATTCATGAACATTTACAAAAGTAAACCTTAAACTTTTACTAGAAGTTATCCTCACCTCTTATGTTCACATAGGTAAAGTTCCTTTCATGATTCTGTTACTTCAGACACTAATTCAACTATTGAACTTTATTAAGAGCATAATACTCATTCTACATTTAGCATAACAGCTAGCACTGACCATCTTGGAAGGGTTTCTAACATTAAATTAAATTTCAGTGCTATTCTAGCTACTTAACTGTAACTTGTTATTACACATTAAACATTAGACTATTTATTAATAGTGTAAGGTTGGGTTCCTATTACAGGTGACTTTTTAAAAAAAAGGTTTCAAACTCATTCCATTATATGTACTATTCACCAAATATCTTGAGAATCCCTTTGTGAAAGGATCTGCCAAGTTTTTACTTGACCGCACATATATAATAGTGATAATTCCATCACTAACTAATTGTTTGACATATTTATGTCTCAAGCTAGTATGTCTAGATTTTCCATTATAGACTTTACTATAAGCCCTAGACATAGTAGCTTCACTATCATAGTGCAAATAAATGGCTGACATCGGTTGTGACTACAATTTATGTCAAATAACAAATTCCTCAACCCTTTGCCTGCTGCCGCCAAGGCTACAAATTTAGATTCCATAATATAATGTCAAATACACGTCTGTTTCTTAGAAGCCCATGAGACAACTTCACTACCAAGGGTGAAAACCCAAACAGGTGTAGCCTTATTATCACTTGCACTAGTAATCCAACTAGCATCACAATATCCTTCTAGTACAGCAAGAAAATTGGTATAATACAGTTCTAACGAACCAGTTCTTTTAAGATACCCAAGGACTCTACCAATTACTTTCCAATACTCCGTACTAGGATTACTTGTATATCTAGAAAGTTTACATACTACAAAGGAAATATCTGGCTTAGTGCAATGCATAGCATACATTAAACTACCAATTGCACTAGCATATTCCAACTGAGCAACCGCTCTATCAGAATTCTCAGTTAATTTAAATGAATAGTCATATGGTGTATTTGCTTCTTTAATTCCTAGATGTTGAAATTTAAGAAGCATTTTCTCAATGTAATGAGATTGACATAAAGCATAATCCCCACTATGTTTCTTTACTTTGACATCCAAAATAGTGTCAACTTCATTAAGATTCTTCATTTTGAACTTTGAACATAAATACTTCTTAGTTTTAGATATTCCTTCCATATTTGTTCCAAATATAAGTAAGTCATCCACATAAAGACATATTATTACACCATAACAATCAGTGAATTTAGAATAAATACATTTATTAGCATTATTATGCCGAAATCCATGAGATAAAATTACTGAATCAAATTTCTCATGCCATTGTTTTGGTGCTTGCTTTAAATTCATACAATGATTTAATTAATTTGCAAACTTTCTTTTCTTGCCCATGCATAACAAATCCTTCTGGTTGTTCCATGTATACCTCTTCATCCAGTTTACCATTTAGAAAAGCAATTTTAACATCTATTTGGTGTACATATAAATTATATATTGAAGCCAGTGTTATAAGCACTCTAATGGATGTAAATCTAGCCACTGGGGTATACGTATCAAAATAATCTATGCCTTCTTTTTGTTTAAAACCTTTGGCTACTAATCTGACCTTAAAAGTTTGAAGAGATCCATCTGTATTATATTTTCTTCTAAATACCCACTTACAACCAATAGGTTTTGATCTTAGAGGCAAGTCAACTAAAATCTAAGTATTATTTGACAATATTGAGTCTATTTCATCATTTATAGCCTCTTTCCACAATGCAACATCTTTAGAACTAAATGTTTTTGGATCTTCTTCTATATTTGATAGAATGGGTATTTTATTTAAAGCTTCATCTCTATTTCCTTCCAAAAGGAAAACAATGGCCTGAGATGACACAAAATCTGGATCCAAACTTTTCTCTTTTCTGACTCTTTGACTTCTCCTCAGTTCAACCAATGTGTCAAGAATTATACAACTCTTTTTCCGACTTAAATCAAATTCTGGTGTTTTAGTAGGATCTGATACTGCTTTGGAGTCATTATAGAATTTGTCTTCAATAAACTCTACATCCTTCAATTCTACTATAACGCTAGAATTCAAATCCAAAAGTCTATATGCTTTTGAATTCTCAGCATATCCTACAAAAACACTGTTAATTGCCCTAGGACCTAATTTTGTTCTTTTTGGGTTTGAAACTCTATAAAAGGCTAAACAGCCCCATATCCTTAAGTACTCCAGATTTGGTTTCCTGTCTTTGCACAATTCATATGGTGAAACTTTGAATTTCATAGAAGGTATTCTATTATGCAAATAACATGCCGTGAACAATGCTTAATCCCACAAATTAAAAGATAATTTTGCATTCAAGATCATAGCATTTAACATATCAACTAGTGTCCTATTTTTTCTTTCTGCTAAACCATTTTGTTGTGGGGTATAGGGTGCACTAGTTTGATGTATTATGTCATTCTCCTCGCATTATAAAGAAAATTCAGTAGGAAAATATTCACCACCTTTGTCACCGCGAAGTATCTTAATTTTCTTTTCCTTTTGATTTTCAACAACAAACTTATAATATTTGAACATATTGAAGGCTTTATCCTTACTTTTCATTAAGTATACATATCTATATCTTGAAAAATTATCAATAAAAGTAATAAAATATCTATTGTCTCCTTTAGTTAAAATACCATTTAGTTCACAAATATCAAAATGCATAAGTTCTAATAATTGTATATTTCTATCTATTTTAGGAAAATGTTTCTTTGTCATTTTTGCTTAAATGCAAATTTCACATTTAGCACCATGTCCACGATTATATGGAATTAAACCATGTTTAGATATAAACTTTAAAGATTTAAAATTCAAATGTGCTAAACGATTATGCCACAAAGTAGAAGACTCAATAATATAAGCAGAATCAGAACTTATTTTATTAATACTTAGTTTATACATTCCATCACAAGAGTACCCTTTTCCAACAAACGCTCCCCCTTTAGAAAGAATTACATTATCAGATTCGATTATGGTCATGACGCCCTTTTTACAAAGTAAATTTGTAGATACAAGATTTTTCTTTATTTTTGAGACATGAAGAACATTGATAAGAATAAGTTTCTTCCCAGAATTGAAATGAAGTTCCACGATTCCTTTTCCCACAACTTTTGCAGAGTTGTGATTTTCCATTAGTACTACATGTCCATTTGCTGCATATTTATAATTTTTGAATTGAGATCTCTAATTGCAAACATGGAGGGTAGCGCCTGAATCATACCACCAATCAGATGACTAAGTTATTGTAACCATATTTAACTCTGTAATCATGCTAATGTGCATTTAAGAGACCATGGCCACAATTTTCGAAGTCTCATTTTCAACCAGATTTGTACTATTGAGATTATTATTTTCTTTCTTGTATTTCTTCTTGTACCTGCATTCAGGGCTTAAAGTGCCACTTCTTTCTACAATTGTAACAAGTTTTTGTTTTCTTTGACTTGTCACCATTGTTGGAATAATCATTATATTTTCTATTGTTTATTCCAAAATTACATTGAAATTTATTTTTCTCATTAACAAAATTCACTTTAGAGCCATTTTGAGAAAATAATTTCTTATCATGAATTCGAGTTTTCTCTTCAATTCCTATTTTTTTTTTTTAATTTGCTCTATAGTGAAATCTTCTGTTGTGTGCATAAGTTTCTTTCTATAATTATTCCAACTTGAATGAAGTTTGGCTATAATAGCCCCAACTTGCAAAGGTTCAGAAACTTCAATATTAAGATTTCGAAGTTTATACACCAAAACTTGCAATTCATGGACTTGATCCATCAAAGAAGTATTATCATTTATTGTAAACTCAAAATATTTCATAATAAAGAATTTATCTGTACCTTACTTTTCGATTCTATACTTGAATTCCAATGCCTCCCAAATCTCTTTTGATGACTTGATTGATGTAAATAAGTGGTAGAGACAATCAGAAAATGTATTCAGAATGTGCCCTTTACATACCACTTCATCTTCTTCGCGCTTATTGTGTTCTGCCTTGATTTGATCATTATCGTCAGATTTGAGTTCTAGAAGTACCAGCAAGTTTGAATCCAAAACATATGAAATCTTTAATGTAGTAATAATGAACATCAACTTATCTTTTCAGCGAGTAAAATTCGTTCCATCAAACCTATCTAGTTTGACAAAGTCTTGATTCATCTTCTTGAAAGTTGCCATTTCATATTCTGATCCCATTGCCATTATCACCTTAAAATTGTTGAAGAAAGTTGTGTGGATACAGTAATCTAAAAAAATAAATGAAACTTTGAAGCGTGTAGAACACTATCTTTAAGGTGATAATTGGCCACACTCGAAAGAGTTTGTTACTGGGTTACAAGCAATTCACTTCCAGGATATAACAAAGTCACTAATTGTAGATAGCAATTCTAAAATATTTCATTCAGAGTTTCTCTACAAAATTGTGTAAGTGACTGAAAAAATGAGAGAATTGAATGAATAAATTCGTGGGTCTCATCTTCTATTTATATAGGGTGAAGTGACACCATGTGAAAAAATTACAACTCTTAACTTGTGACTTTTTAATTGGTAGTTATAGTTTAAAGGTCATATTGTTTCATTTAGAGACCAAAGAACATGCTTGATCAAATGGTTGGACGCATCTCTCCCTAAAGGGAGATCACTTGTGGAGTTTGGAACTCTTACAATTTCATTTGAAACAACACACCGCTACCACTTAATCAATCCATTTCTTTGGGATAATGGTTCACTAAAATATATAATAACCCACATTCAATAAATTTACAGATTTAATATCACAATCTATAATAAATATAACACTTGATCGGCTACCTGCATCAGAAAAGGAAAGGGTGGAGTTATTAACATAAATAAATTAACCGATCAAACTCCATCTCGTAGATAAATCTTATAATTTCCATTAAAATATGAATATTTTTCGACCTAGAATGTAAATAGGTTACATACCAAATGACCTCCCACCAGATCATAGTGAGCATAATGTGGACCTCCAGGTTCTCCGAAAACTTAGTAAGCCACCAAATCTTCAGAGATCAGCTTCACAGTCTCTGTTTCATTTGTATGACTTATTGTATAAAGATACAGATAAAAGGATAGAGAATAAAAACCAAAAAAGAGAAAGGAAGTTAATTGAAAACTGGCAACCCCTTATATATAGGTGGCAATATATCAACTAAATTCTACCATAGACAGCTTTGGGTGGACAAATTAGATCTTGGTCTCCGGCAAGTGCTAAAATAGGGACATTGGTTTTGCATAAATGATCCTTGTAGAAGAAAGTTCCACTCCTGTCACGCAAGCCACCCTTTTGGAAGGCTGTTGTCAGCTGCAAGAGAACTTTGGCAGGTACTGTACCTGAAAATTACATCAAATTGTCAATCAACCAACAGTCCCATATTAGGGAGGGAAAGAAATTGCACAGGCAATGTTGTTGCAGAGATAATACTGAAAGTGGTGCAAGGAAATTTCAGTAACTTCATTATGCCACGTTTAAGCTAAAATAGTCGTTTGAAGAACCGTGCACAAACTCATTGTGCAAGAACTACAAAAGGGTAATGATATAGAGAAATGGCAAGTTCCTGCTCTCTCCTTTTAACCAAGATTTTATGGTGTGGATCAAGAGAACAGACAGCTTCCTGGTTTTGGGTGCGATCCTCAGGGACAGCCCATCATGTGGACCAAACAAACAGCAAATACTCTAAAAGCTGAAGTATTATATGCAACAATAAAATATCTTCGTCCAGAAAGTTAGGGTGGCAGGTTAGACGTCTCTCTCCATGGAGCCCTACCCTCCCATGGGTTAAACCAATTCCCCCTTGGGCATGGAAAGGCAAGACAGGGAGCAAGGATCATGCCAACAATCATGTTTCAATTGACTGAAAGAATTGCATTCGGACACTTTGTGCCCATGATGGAACATAACACCATTGCTGTTACAAGAAATGAGCTATAACAGCAGTAAGTCTCTTCCAAACTCAGGTCTCACAAGAAATGAGGGTAGTATAACATATGACAGAGGTCAACAAGACAACACAGAACCCAGGATCTGAAGGCTAGTTGAGACTAACTGAAGCAATACCTGAATATAACCACCTTACTGAACAATAATTATTGCAAGTTTCTTACCAAATGATTGGATTTTAAAATATAAAAACTGTACTTCACCGGAACAGAACAAAGATTAAACAGTTCCCTTCCACAAATAGCCTTGTACCAACCAAACTCATCCCACAAGAAGATGCCTTGCCAATCAATTAAATATTCTTTTGGCAATTAAAAGCATGAATCATGTAATAATGTCATGTCAATGTAACAGCCGAATATCACATTTCAGCATAGCTTCCTAAGGGCATTCCTAACTAGGAAAACATTAAATATCAAAGGAGAAATTACACATTGCACCTGCACCATAAATTACCAAACATTGCAAAGAAAAGAATTCTCTTTCCATCAAAATATAATTTTTTATTTTGAAAAAAAAAGGCATTCACTTTGCACGCTAAACTACCAAATCCTGGCAATTGGCATCTATGGTTAAGAACTGACCATTTAGATTGTGACAAATGCTCTTTTTATCGATCTTAACGTTTAGATCTTAATCATGGGTGCAAATTGCTAAGTTGGTAGCTTAACGTGTCAATTTCCAGTTTTGGTAGTTTAGCATGCAATTTGTTTTTGTTTTTAAAAATGTGAGAGTTTAAAAGTGCTGAAAATTCATAGTAAATTTCAAAATGCACTTTGTTGGTAGAAGAAACACAATTGTACTTACAAAAGTTGTTCAAAACAAGTTTTTCAAGCAACTCTGGATGCATCATATCCTGAGCTGAAATTTGATGATTTAACCAAGACAAAACATAGGGAGGACGAGAAGCAAGAGGATGGGCAGCAGAAAGCAGTCCCCCAATTGGAATAACAGGAACTTTTAGAGCCTCTGCTGGGTCTGCCTGTGTAAAAAGTGAACCAATATCAGCTTCTCGTGGTATTTGGTTTACATCGATGTATTTATCCAAGCAAAACAGTAACAAGGTATTAAAGCAAGTAGTCTGTCATATCACTTGCCAGAGGCAAAAGTAATTTGAGTGATGATTTTGAAGACGTGTAGTCAAGTGAAGAAGCCCAAGCAGCAATCGATGCCAACCCAGAATTCCTTCCTTCAGAGCCTTATGAGACAACACATTTTAGCATACAAGAGAAAATATAGTCAGGCTTTATATTTTATTTAAACAAAAAAAAAAAAAAAATCATGAGTTCATATGTCTCTCAACAAAACCTGATTTGACACGTATAACTTAATTTTAATGATGTGACACTGCAAAAAAGTCGCTAGATGAAAGATACAAATTCACACCAGAAACATACAAGTATGTAAGAAAATAATAAATGCCGCAATAAAAATAAACATAAATAAGACTATTCCTGAATCAGACTCATGCAAACACCAGCACACTTGCACTCTTGACGCTTAGAATCACACAAAACAGTGGCCATATTTAAAAACTAAACAGATACATGCAAGAGTACTCTTATATAGTGAGTCTGTGGACGAGAGAGAGAGAGAGAGATGGGGAAAAAATACAGAAGTTAAAAGCCAGAATTGATAGAGATAAAATTTTCAAAAAAGATAAAAGTCATGCAATTAAGGTAGGTAACTAATGTCGGAACAAAATGACAAGTTTAGTCTGTCAACTTACAGCATCAAGACAGCATTGCATAAAGCAAGATACCCCCATTGAGTGACCAATTGCAAGCAACTTTCCATCCTTTGGTTTGCAATGAGTCTTTATGTACTCCATCTAAGATGAGAGGAACAAAAAATTCAGGCAGTCATCAACTAGTTTTATTTATAAATTTAAGGTATAATTGGGATAGAAAAATGAGATTTCAAGGTAGATGATGAGATCTGAAATTATCCTACAAGCAAATGGTAAGATCTGAATCATTTGCATTGAAGGAATGTCACTTCACCACAGCTGGCAAGTCCTCTTCCAAGTAGTGATCAAAGTCCCAATCGTAGTTTACAATCAGGTCCAGTTGTTTCTATAATTCATCCAATGTTGTCAAAAAATGCTCTCGAAAGTCCAAAAACTGTGTTGGAAACACCAGAGTTTTGTCCTGCTTCTAGAGAATATGCAAGCCATAGAGTCATATCACGAGGATAGACTAAAAAATTTTAAACTTTGATTGCAAAAGTGATGTCAGAATCAGAAAAAGCACCAGAGTAATAGGTAGAACGTCTTTCTGAAGGAAGAACATCCACTCTATGCTTAACCAAGGACTCTCTCATGGCATTGAGAGGCTGCTTAATTTCCCCAACTGTCACTTCTTTAATATTAATAGATTTAAATATTTTTAAAATATTAAAAAAATACATCAATATATTTAAAATCACTTCTTTAATTATTAAATAAAAACAAATTTAACCAACTGTCAACTAGTGCGGTCAAGATAGGCGACATACAAGCTAATTTTCTCTTATTTTTTATGATATATTACACATAATTTTTTATTTTTTATTTTCTTAACCAAAAAGAAAATGAAAAAAATAAAATAAAAAAGGAGAATGTGTGACTCTACACAGCGGGTCATAATTTATGTGCTTTTGAATTTGTTTTGCGCGAGTTTGTTTTCAAGAGTTCCTCTGTTAAATTAGAAAAATGATATTTATAGTTAGAGTGAATAAATATTGTGCAATCTTTTTTTAAAAAAAAAATAAATGTAAGATTCACCAAAAAAAAAAAAAAAGATCTCACTAATTTTCAAAATGATGATACGTCGTTTACGTATTTTACGATTATATATAACATACTCGTTCAATTATATGCATTATAATTCATACTATCATAAATAATTACCTTGATTTAATAAAAAAACAATCATTAGATGGTTTTGTAATTTTTAACTTTGTTACTAACAGTACAACGTAGATTTTGATACAAATTAGCAAAATATAGAAATATAATTTTTCTTAAAATTTGGTTTTAGAATTTTTTGTAATTCTAACTTTTCTTATAAAAGGTATTCCTTTATTAAAAGTGAATATTGTGAATAAAATTGAAGGCATACTTGATATTTTTTTTAAAGTTACTAAGTCATATAATTTAGAGTTTATAATTATTTTAATAATATAATATAGGGTTTTGGCAAGAGAGAGAGTTGGGATTTGGGAAGCCCAAACTCGAAGGCTTGGGTGTTTTGTTTGGATGATTTCAAAACAACGTCATTTTCTTTATTCAAAATGACGATACAGATATTCAGGTATAAATTCAATATCCGTAATCTGACCCGAACATATAACCATCCGGATTCATATGATTTTTGAGTTCTAAACCGGACCCAAAAAATATCCAATCGGAATGCCCACTCACTCTTAGTACAATCTACCATAAATCATGTACACATGTGACGGCATGCAAGGCTGATCATACATACACTGGTACTAGAGTTGGCATGAGATGGGTTAGAGAGGGCAAGGAAGCTGATTTGTGCATGGCAATATTGATAGAATGAAATGACAAATTTTGCTTTCTAAAACGTCCAAAGAGAATAAGAATATGCAGGAAATTAGAGAAAGATGGTAGAGAAGGAAATAAGAGATATATGCTTGGAGAAATACGTTAGTCACAAATGGAATAATAAAAATGAACTCAAAAACTAATGTAACTTGATGTAATACGTCAGATTATAAAGTTACTTTTATTGTTAAGTAGATCAAACGGATCACATGAAACTGCATCAGTTTATAGATTTATTTTTGTATACTCTCTTTATATATGTATGTAGCACTTCTCATATGCTTGGGAGGGTACTAGATTCCGATTAAAAAATTTCCATATATCCCTTCATTACCTTCATTTAAAAATAATGTGCTTCGCATATCTATCTAAGGGACACAAGACAAAATTTTAAATTGGAGTAAAATTCTATTATTTTCTAATGGACAAAGTTTTCCTTCAAATTTGGTTGAATGAAATTTCCTCTAATTCATCTATAAAAATCACAAGTAGTATCACTTTAGTCTATATGTGACATGCACATAATTTTTTTAAAATCTAAGTTAAAATTTTGTCATATATCTTTTTATTAAAACAATATATTTTTCAGATACTGATCAGGGAACACATGAAAAGTTTTTAAAGAAAAAAAATTTATTCATCATCTATTATTTTATCATCATCTCATCATTCCATGATATGACATTAGATGACAGGTTCACAAGTGAAATATACTGAATAGTCTTTAATCATCTAATACCACATTATGAGATGATCAAAAGATGATGACAATTAAGATAATGAGTATCATTACTCTATTTTAATTGGATTGAAGGAGACTTTCTCCAACAAAATTTGGAGAAAAACTTAGTCTTTAATATTTTAATAGAGATGAAGTCTTATTTTCTTTGGTACAATGATCTTTCTCTCAAGTCGGGAGGTGTAGGAGTATCAATTTTTCTAGATCATGTTTATACTTTATATAATATATGAGAAGTGCTACAGCCATAAAATGATTATATAATAATAATTTGGCAAATTGATGTGGTTTCGTCTAATCTATCAGATCTACTTTATAATAAAAATAAATTTATAATCTGATGAATCACATGAAGCTACATCAGTTTGTGAGATTACTTTTGCGTACTCGCTTTGTGGCTATGATATTTCCCTAAATTATGAGATAAAGACATAAATTATATTATCTACAGATGAGCACTACCTACGTACTCACCAATGCAAAATGCTTATGGGGACGTTATATATATTTTTCTTTTTCTTTTTCATCAGGGGAATTAAACATGCATCACATGAATGCTTCAAGATTTCAACACCAATTGATAATGACAATGTGCATGCATTGCCAGACTTACACCACATGATGCAGCGCTTGTTTTGAGGCCACGCCACGTTATTTATTAGATTCCCACGTACGCAAATTATAAAGTATGATCTAGAAATGTGTATTTCATTGGATATCAAAATTTAACATCGTAACTTGTTTGAGTCTGATCAATTAATTAATCAAAATTTTTTTAATCTCTTGACCAAATTTGATGGCGTTACACATATAGATCATCAAATAGACACAATATTAAATGCTTACGTGAAACTTTTATTGCTCATAGATCATACTATATATATGGGCAATATTAAATATTGTAAATTTCATATAATTAAATAATCCAACTCTATCAAACAATTATATATGATGAACTAATTAACCTCAATGCGACCTAACTAGGGGTGAAAGTTCAGTGTTAAATTGAAAATTTTCTTGCTATAAATATAACCCATATGATCTTTTGTAGTGGGATTAAGCTCTGAGCATCAATTAAAAAGTTATGTTATTTACAAGTCGGGTGTAACATGTCATGTACACCACTTATTGTGAGACGTCCTATTATATTGTGAGACATTTTTTTTTTATTTAAGCTAACTTGTTAGACTTTTACAACAATGATGTATTTAGGTGCAATTTGGATAATAAGATAAGATGGTTTCAGATAAAAGTTTAATAAAATATTATTATATTATTATTTTTTAATATTATTATTATTTTGAGATTTAAAAATGTTAAATTATTTATTATATTTTATATGTGAATTTAAAAAAATTATAATAATTAGATGAAATAAGATAAAATAAAATAAAATGAGATGAAATATTTTTATTATCCAAACGGGATAGTATCAATATACAAAGTTTCAAATAGATTTATTGGCAATTAAAGCCTGGCCCTTGTCTTATTAATATGAACTAAACATTATTAATGATAGTGATGCATGCATATATAGCTTGAAAGTACAAAAAACATGGTTTTTACTTTTTACCACAGTACTATTTTATTTTTTAACTAATTAAGCACCTTCATTTCACGTCACAAAGTATGCAGGGCATAGGGATGACACAGTATTGCCTTGTTATCTGTTCCTCTGTCCGAAATATAAGCAGCACAAAGTCCCCACACCAAAGAAACAAAACAAATTCCAACTCAAAATCCATCGCCTTCGAAATTAAACTCCATCACTTAAGATCACCCTTCTTTCTTTCTTTTATGCAAGCACTACCGTGAGTAGTCTCTCTCCAAGTTTTCCTGAGCTCCACCTGCAAGATTGCTATGGTTTTCTATCATTTGCCTTGTCGAATTAAAGGGGTTGTGAGGTTCTAATTTGCTGCAGAGAGTCAGTAGGAAGTTGTTTTGAAGCATCTGATAATGTTATAGCTGCTGCTGCAGTCATAGTTTGGTATTGAGTAGGCAATGGAGCAGCTTGATGAGTGTAGTACACTTGGTCATTAGGCGAATTGGTGTATTCAAAACCATAATTAGCATTATTTGATGAAGCAATAGCTATGGACTGAGATGGATGTTGCATCTGTGAAAATCCCACATATTGTTGCTGAAACTGGTTAGATGGGACTTGAACCAATTGTGGAGTTGATGTCAAGGTTGTTCTATAAACACTCCCAACCATTTCAGGCGTGGCAGAGGTAGCCGTCTTCGTGGGATAAATGGGTGGGATTGCATCCTTATAAGCTGCATATGCAGTAACCATTGTAGGATTCGAAGGCGCTGGGGGGAGGCTTGAGGCCATCATGGTAGAGTCAGCTATGGCAGAATGCATAGACATATTGTACTGTTGGGCCTGAGCAGCAGTTGGCATCACATACACAGCATGTTGCTGCTGATCATTTGCATGAAGAAGTTGCTGCTGAGATGGAGCATACACTGGATAGTAAGCTGACATTGGAACTGTACCTGTGGCAGGGTGTGGAATGTAATGTGTGCTGGCATGAAAAAATTGTTGTTGTTGCTGCTGCTGCTGATCCAACTGGGGAGGCAACGTGTAGCCAGGATCCTGAACTTGCTGCAGTTGGGTTCGAGAACATGAATCAGGAATGTCATTATTTGTACTTGGGCTATTAGGATCTCTGCTGTCTCTTGTAGCAGCATGACCTTGGTCTTGACAGTACATATGTTTCGATGTGGAGCTTGCAGATGCAATGCTACTATCGCTGGATATAGTAATAACAATCAAAACATGCAGCCATATCAAAATTTTATCATTATTTCGAGATTAACTTCAAATAATTAAACCAACACAATTAAATGTTTGCTTACGAACTGATCTTCCGAACATGCATGTCAAGAAATAAAATGAACTGGTAAACGAACATGAATATTTCAGCACAATTTGATTGCTCTATCATTGAAACATAGGGCAATAAGAGAAATTAACCATCACAATGAAGAGATAGTAGTGTCAAGAGAAATGGGAAATACCTAGCTATCGAATCTGGGGAAGGCAAACTATGACCTCCCCCTGCAGCCTTCATATGCATAGGTTGCAGTGGCAATGGAGGCTTTCGAAACCCGACTGCTGGTACCCTCTGATCCGATCGTTCATCGTCAGAGAAAACATGATTCACTATCTCATTAGAAACAACGATAGGATTAGTTGAAGCCATATCTGTAGCAGGTGGAGGAACAACAGAAGAAAGACCAGAAGCATCATCTTGCTTCATCCCACTACTTGGCGCAAAACTCATCTGTGCAAATTGTTCCTCCATCCCTATCTTTTGCTCCTGCAGCACTCTAGCCCCATTGTCCTCGACTCGAACACGAATAGGAGGCAAGTTTGACATTGAAGGTGACGAAGAAGATGAACCATACGAAGAAGTATTCTCTGCCATAGTTGACTCAGGCATGGAATGCACATCATGAACGATATTCTTCACTTGCTTGTTTTCACCCAAACTGTCACCTGCCCGAGCCTCCAAATCAGGGCAAGAATCGCTACCGCGAACCCTATCGAGACTTAACATGCATTCCATTCCCATGGTAGCTGAATCAGAAAACCCCCTAGGAAGCAACCCAGCATTGTTAAGCGCATCAACGAACCACGTCTCAGACTTGGCATCGTCCAGGAGCGATCCCATGGAGGCGACATTCTCAGGCTTGGAGAAGAAGAGGAACAAACGTAGACGCGAAGTAGATTTCAAAGAAGAGACTGAGTTTGTACGATCATACTCTTCTATCATATTGTCTAGATCTTCATCAGTGGTGACGGATATCAGGGAGTCAAGGTCTTCATTGGGAAGCTGGTACTTGAGGGTGAAGGAGCGGCCATCGATGAGGGTGGAAGAGAGACGTGAGCAGAGGTCTAAAAGAGAGGAGTTACGGTCGACAACGACAATACGGGTCTCACCACCAACATAGCAGAGGGATTTGTCATGGGGGCGAGGAATGATGTGGCCACCATAGCTGCACATCAGGCGGAGTTTGGCCCCCGGGACAGGAGGGAGAGGCTCGTCGATCCAGCTTGTTTCAGCATTCCGTGAGCGGGGCGAGGAGCCGGTCGAGTCGGGGTAGTTGACTTGTAGAGTGGTGGCATTGTTGGTGGTGGTAGGGAGGGGCGGGAGAGGTGGTGGATCCATTGGAGATGATGAGGCTGTGCTTTTGGACAAAGGCGAGTGGGGTTAATGAAAGTTATTGCTCTTGTGATAGCATCCTTTAATTTTTCGTTAGACTTGGAAGTGAAAAAGGCATGCATGTATCTAGGGCTTGATGTTGCCAACAGACCAGAGTTGCTTCCATCTTTCACCACACCTTGGAGTACTATTCAATGAGATGCTTCAAAAGTAATGGAAAGTACGTAGCTTATATGTTTAGAAAAATTCTATGTGCAGTCATTTTTCCGGACTTCTTTGTGCATTTCAGTGATATGATTGATTGTGTATTAAAAAAAAATTAATCCAGCCAATCATATCAGTGGAGTGCGCAGAGAGTGCACAAAAATAACTGTATGTAGCATTACTCATATGTTTATTGGTGGTGATCAAAATATACATATACATATATATATATATATATATATATATAGTACTCCTCTTTCTATGTTCCCACCCACATGCATGCATATATGCATCCACCGCCCTCCATCACTTTCGAGAGGGATGAAGGTTTTCGGTATGCCTGGCCTTGAGCTGTACGCTGGGAATTCAACTAATCACTACTCTCTCTCTCTCTCTCTCTATATATATATATATATACACATATACATATACATATACATATATTAATTATCTAATTACAGGTATTCTTTTTTTATGGGAATTGTAAGAATAAGACGCAAAGGATTTCATAAATCATAAATGAACTTTAAAGAAGAGAGTTTTAAGTCCGGGTACTCATTTTTTTAACTAGCTTGATTAAGAGTAACGACTTCTAAAGAATTTTAAGCCTCCGTTTGAATACAAAAAGTGTTTTATCTCATTACAATAAATAATTCAACTTTTTAAAATCTTAAAACAATAATAATATTAAAAATAAGATTTTAATAATATTTTATTCAACTTTCATCTCAACTCATCTTGTCTGATCAACTCACTATCTAAACGGGACATTAATTAAAACACTTAGAGACTATTTATTAGAACTATAAGATATAGATATGTGAGATTTATGCCTGATATATCATGTTTCCAAGGACGTACAGTTGATTAATTATAAATGTAAGAAACCCACATGATGACTAGCTTCCAAAAGTCCGCCCTTTAATTTATATCAATTTGCTTCCCTATATAAGTTTCCTCTGAGATACAAGGAGATTGTCACAGGAAGAGGGAACCCAAGAGAGCAAATGTAGGATCGCATCGTGGGAAACAATAAAAATATGCGTTTATATATACAAAAATTCTTCACAACCTCCCAACACCCCACACTCCACATTTTTTTTATTTTTTATTATTTTATTATTTATTAAATATTTAATATATAAATAATGAATAAAAGAATTAAATTATTTTAAAAAGAATAAATTCAAAAAAAAATATTAAAAAAATATTAAAAAATTAAAAAAAAGTGGAGTGTGGTGTGTTGGGAGGTTGTGTAGCATTTCCCTTATATATATATACAAAACATTAATAGTTTAATTAAATATATAATAACGTCCCTATGAAAAAGTGAAAAAAATGGTTAATATTATATGTTTTCTTCTTCCATATATCGATGTGATCAATATATATATATTGTACTTCTGGGATTTGTACGTACAATATTACCTGAGTATGTGTTGATTACTTGATTTCATACGGTCGGTGCCGCTTATACATAGATTACTTAAAAGAGAAATCATGCTTTAGCCAACAAAAGTAATCCCCCAAGTTTAACACCTCAAGAAACATCGCTCACTGCAAGAAAATTAGCCTTCTGTGTAACAGCCCGCTAGAAATTCAATTGTGGAATTTCTTTTGACCTTAAGAACCTCGTGAAAATTCCGTAAGTTTACACAAATCGACTAATCGCATAGGTTTTAACCTGTCAACATAGTTAGTGTTATCACTCACTATGGTGTCAGAAATGCGATTTTAATTATTTGAGATAGTTAGAAGTGTCAAAATGTATTATGGTTTGTGTCATTAGACTCGGAGGGTTATTTAAAGTCTTATGGCGCAATAACATTTTTTCATATTTTCGGACAAAACGTCTGTTCAAAACTGTAGATATTATTAGATAAAAAGAAATATCTTGAGGTAATTTTCGTGAATATTATTGGGTAAAAATATTTTGAGTTGATAGATATTATTAGATAAAAATATCTTAAGTTGATTTTTTTTAGATATTATTGGATAGAATATTATAAGATAATCATTTATAGATTTTTTTTGGGTAGGAGAAAACTACACTTAACTCTCACTCCAGCCTCATCTCTTCCATATCTTATCCACAAGTATCTCCAGCCACCCCTCCCCACGAAATTATCTTCATTTATGCTTTCCATTGAAAGAATATCAAACACTCTCTCTCGGACAGCTTTTAGGAGTTCTTTTGCACACCCATTTCGAAGCTTTTGTAAGTGTTTTATCATAAAGTCTCCTTCATATAAGTTGTTCCTCTTTGAGTCTAGTTTCCGTAGATGTATTTTTCGTATCATTCCATAGTCATTTGGTCGGTCAAAAGTATTTTTAACCATGGAAAGGTCATTCTGGGCGTGAATCTGGAGAGTATGTTATAGTTTGGAGTTTTTGACCAAGCTAATGGATAGATATTGGTCCGAAATTTTTATGGAGTATTGTTAACATGTATATATGAATATTGGTTGAGGATTTTGCATGATTAAAGGTTTTGATGAAAGATTTTCTTAGATTTAGAAACTTAGAAACTGGAAGAGGAAAAACAGTTTCTGTTTTGAGAAAGTTTAACTCTTTGGTGGTCTAAACCTATTCTAATAACTTTAATAATTTTATTGGAGGATCCTAAGTATCTTATATACATGTTATATTATTATTTTGAAGATATTTGATGTTAGTTTCAAAGATATGAAATTTTATGCAAAGAGATGTTCAAATAAGCCAAAGTGTGGATATTCTTGGCTAAATTTATGTTTTGGTTAATTTCTAACCATGTGATCTTGAATTAGAAGCTTATATATGTTTTAGGACATCTTTTTAAACCATGTGATGGTTTGGTTTGAAGATCATATAATTATAAGTCATAGATCAAGAGAATTATCAAAACTAGTTGAGAAAAAAGTTTCTGTTTTTGGACTAAGTGTAAAACCAAAAAAACTCCAAATGTTATTTTGTGATTTTGGTGACTTTAGATTGATGATTTAAAGCATGGTTGATGTTAGGATGATATTATGAATATGTTAGAAGTAAGATTTGATTTTTGAAATTCTTGGAGATATTTTGATTTAAGGTCAAAATTTATAATTCAAGTGCTTAGATCTTTTTATAAAAAAGTTTGGTGTTAATTATTAGCTTTTTCTAAATGGATGTTTTAAGTATGGTTTTGAACTTAGAATTGGAAGATATTTGTTGCAAAATTTTGGTTTAAGCATGAGTTTTGAATTTGGAAGGAATTGCAACAAAAATCAAGGGAAATGGCCTATGGATGTTTCGGCCATAGTGTGTTTTCCATAGTTGTGTTTTGTTTTAAATTTTTCTGAGTTGATATTTAAGTTTAGGACAAAATTTATATGAGGAATGTAAATTTTGGAAACTTTTGGAGTTAGTATGCAAAATCCTTAAGTTATGGGTAAAACGGTCATTTTCCCACATGTAGAGAGTAAAATGAAAATTTTACTCTTTAAGTTATTATTTTCCATATTTCAAATTATTAGTGATTTAGTTCTAACTTTTAGAATCACTAATTACAGTTCCTCATGATCGCACTTGAAGTTTTATAAGAATCGCGGAGATCGAGGTAAGTTAGCTTTTAACTTACTAGCAGTCTACTGTGTATGTGTGCTAAGTAAAAGAACTACGGTGTATGTATGTATGTTATCATATATGTCATGCCATGCCAAGTTATCATGTAATTGTCTATTATACAGAATTTATTCTGTCATCAATTTTTATCTGTTACATAATATATTCTGTTATGTATTACTGTACATTACAAGTACGTCATGCTAAGTATGTCATCTATTACATGTAAGTCAAGTCATGTAATATTCACTGTTGCAAGTATGTCATGTTAAATATGTTGTCTATTATATGTTATGCCATGTTACGAAATGTTTCTATCTCAAGTTGGTCATGTATTCTAAGTTATGTTCAAGTCACGTTATGTTACGTCAGGACTTCAGTCCTTTCGTATTCCAGTCACATTTCATCTTGAGTACATTATGATGTGTAGAATACATGGGGCCACAACAACTGTGGAGTATGTATTTAACTACAATTGTGATGCGTAAAATACATGGGGCCACAACAACTGTGGAGTATGTATTTTTCATGTTAAGTCAAGTTTGTATAGAATACATGGGGCCACAACAACTGTGGAGTATGTATTTTTAATGTTAAGTCAAGTTTGTGAAGAATACATGGGGCCACAACAACTGTGGAGTATATATTTACACGTAGAATACATGGGGCCACAACAACTGTGGAGTATGTATTTTTCATGTTAATTCAAGTTTCAGATCAAGTTCATGTCAAGTCAAATTCAATTCATGATTCAATTTAAGCTATGTCAATTATGCTATGTTGTACGCTAAGTTATGCTTTAATTACTTATGAATTTGATTATGCATTTATGCTTTTACTATCATACATGCATCATTAGTCTGTATGGAAGTTTTTGTTAACTTGCTGAGATTTGTAATCAAATCTCACTGTGGTAGTCCCAACTACCATTCCCCCCGAATGGTAGATCTTGTTACAGGACCTGAAGGAGGATCAGGAGCTGACCAACTAGACATAGTCGACTGAACGACGGTGCGTCATTAATGTTAATATAGTAGTTAAATTACTACTTGTACGATGGAGTTGCATCTCCAGTACTTTTGGATCATAACTATTTTGGAATAGTGCTGTAATCTTAGTTATTCAATGGATCTTTATGTATGAAGTATGTTTTAAGTATTGGGATATTTTCAGTTTGGTGCATAGTATTGCTAAAGAAAAAATTTATCCGCTGCGAATATTGCATAATGTTAGATGCATGTTAGGATTATTGCATCTTATATGTCATGAACGGGGGCAGGTAACCTTGTGTTGCATGTCTCGACGCTTCAAATGTCCGTCCGATCCCAAACGGAATTTGGGGGCGTCACATTCTGTGACTAATTTATTACAATTAAAAAATTATTTATAACTAATTTTAACAGAAAATAATATCTATTTCGTTGAAATTAACTAGTTGTAAATAAGTAATTTTCTTTTAGTGACTTTACCGGCGACTAATTTCATCAAAAATAAAAATTATATCAATTTGTATGTTTATATTTACGAAATTAATATTTATAGCGGTAATACTTCTTTTACTTAAATAGTGAATGTAATACCGTACATTCATCTTTTCAAGCCAATTAATATATTTTTATTATCCCATGTATTTGGTTTTAATTATTATATGCTCTCTTCGATTAAGAAAACATGACAGCCTCAGTTTGAAATTCTTAAGTCATGGAGTAGTACATCTGCCGGAAATTATGTAATTACATGCATGTTACATGACTAATATAAACATTTTCTCTTTTTATTTTGACTTTGTGATCAACAGCTTGGATCGATTGAGGTTAATAATCTATAGTTATTTAAATAAAATATAACTCGACTATCTTTGCTGGCTCAAGCCAATTATTACTATTAGCAACTCATCATGTCGGCACAAATTTTTTTTATTGGGATTATTTATATTCACAAGGATGTAAGTTTTAAATTATGTTTGAAAATATTTATGGATTAAGATTAGAAGTAAGTTGTTTGAGTAGTGCTACATGTACTTATAATTTTATTTATAAAACTCATTTTATTAGTTTTTTTAAAAATAATTTATGATTTTTAGCATATCAATAATTGATATGTGGAGAAGTAAGTTTTATATAAGTTTTTCTTAAATATATTTAATATTTTTCTATATATCACTTAAAAAAAGAGCATGTATGACGAATTAATTGCGATGAGAATGCGAAGATTAAAAGTAACTAGTTTCTACAGTCTCCTCTCTATTTTCTCTCTGGAAATAGAGGTGGTGAAAACGGTTATAACAAACCGATAGGACAGTGAGTGTGAGGCTGCCATGGACGAGTCTGCTGGTGGAGGATTGATGAGTTTGGAAGAACAATGGAAGAAGCTGAGGCTATCGGATGAAGAAAGAGTGGTAGTAGATGTTGGTGAGGAGGTTGAAGGGGAAGCTCGGGAACAGGGGGAACGCAGCTTGGTTGGAAAGATCTGCCTAGAGAGGTCGATTAGTAAGGAGGTTCTGTCAAGTACGATGAACAGAATCTGGCGCATTAGTAGGCCTGCTGAATTTCGAGAGGTTAGTGAAAACAAATTCGTAATTACATTTCATACTGTGGCTGATAAACTGAGAGTAATGGACGGCAGACCATGGTTATTTTGATAACCAGTTATTTGTCCTCAAGGTGTTTGATGTATTTACTCAACTGCATGAATGGTGTTTTGATCATGAGCTGTTTTGGATTCAAATCCATAATCTACCTATGTTTTGTATGACAAAAGAGAAGGGACGTTTGATTGGTGAATCTCTAGGAAAATTAGTGAAGGCGGATACTCCTGAGAATGGTATAGGTTGGGGGGGTTTTATGCGAGTCAGAATAGAAATTTCTCTGAAAAAGGTTGTTGTTCGAGGGAGATGGATAAAGGTAAATGGCCAGAATGTGTGGGCTAGTGTGAAGTATGAAAAGATGCCTAGAATGTGTTTTCATTGTGGCTGGTTAACTCATGGGGAGAAGGGATGTTTGATGGGAGGAGAGGGGTTAAGGAATGTAAGCTCTCCTCAAGAGCAATTTGGCTCGTGGCTTAGAGCTGAGAGGGGAGTTAGAAAAAAAGGTTATAAGAGAGGAGGGGAGAAAAAATATTGGGAGAGAAAAATAAACGAGGAGGATAGTAGTAGAGGGGAGGAGAGTGCTTCTTATGAGGCTGAGGGTAAGGATAAGGCTACTGATTCTAGAGAAGAGGAGTCATTGGTGGTAAAATCGATGGAAGGTGAGGGAGAAAGCACTGAGATGGGCAGTGGAAGGGAGTTAATGGTGGTGAAGAGGCAAGAGGGGTTAGAGGAAAAAATAAATAGCATGATAAGTGGGGAGGGAAAGGTTGGTCTAGAAAATGTGGTTGAGGAGGAGGTGGGGCAACAAGCTACGAGTTGTAAGGAGGTGGCAAGTAGGGAGGAGCTTGGGTTAGAAAAAGTAGAAAAAATAAATGAGTTTAAAACGACTTGGAAGAGAAGAGCTAGAGAGATGATCAAATCAAAAAGCCCGGGGAAGTATGCTGGGAAGAGTAAAAGGTTGATTAGGAGGGATGAGTGGGAGGAGGAAAGGGAAGAGGTAAAAATAAAGAAAGTTAGGAGGGAGGATATTCACTCAGGCAGTGTATTGTTATTGGCAGGTGCTGCAAGGCAGCCCTGCCAGGAGCAATGAGGGCTATAGGTTGGAACTGCCAAGGGCTTGGCAACCCTCGGACAGTTCAGTTCCTTTGTAGACTTGCAAAGGAAAAGTTGCCAGACTTTATCTTCATTATGGAGACAAAGTTAAGAGCTGAGAAAGTCGAAGCTGTGCAAAAGAAATTGGGTTTTGAAGGGTGTATGGTGGTGGAACCGAGAGGGTTGTGAGGGTTGTGTGGAGGGTTGGTGATGATGTGGAGGGATGTAGAGGAGGTGGAATTATGGAATTACTCACAATGGCATATCAGTCTATGGGTGAAGAACAAAGGGGAGAGCTCCAAGTGGCTTTTGACTGGTTTTTATGGGCATCCAGAGGCTGTAAAGAGAAGGGGTTCTTGGGAGTTATTGCAGATGTTAAAACCTTCTCTTGATGTGAGTTGGTGTGTGTTAGGAGATTTCAATGAGATAATGTCACAAGAGAAAAAATGGGGAGGGAATGAGAGGAAGGAGGGGCAAATGGAGGATTTTAGAGAGGCATTATCTAATGGAGGGTTGTGTGATTTAGGGTGGAGGGGTATTAAGTATACATGGAGCAATGGTCATGATAACAACTCTTTTGTTAAAGAGAGGTTAGACCGTGCTGTTGCTAATCAAGTTTGGAGGAGTTTTTTTAATAAAGTAGTAGTGGATACGGTAGTAACATGGGTTTCTGACCATGTACCTATTATCCTTACCTACTCAAAAGATAGACTTATCTATGAGAAAGGTAAGAGGATGTTTCATTATGAGATGTGCTGGGACAAGGAAGAGGAGTGTGGGAAGATAGTAGAAAAGGCATGGAAGAGGTATGATGGTATTGGGTTTGGAAGACTACCAAGTGCACAAAGAAGATTGAATTCATGCAGACAGGCTCTCGGATTATGAGCAAAAGAAAAGTTTGCAAACAAAGGGGCTGATATTAAGCTTTTAACTAGCAGACTCAAAAGGTTAAAAGAAGTGGAAGGGCCTGAAAATATATTTGAAATAAAAGATGTAAGTAGAAAGCTGGATGATCTTCTAGAGTAGGAGAATATTTGGTGGAAGCAGAGAGCTAAGGCTCATTGGTTGCAACAAGGAGATCGAAATACAAAATATTTTCATGCATGTGTCAACCAACGAAAGAAAAAGAATTCTATCTCTGAGATTACTAATGCCCAAGGGGTTTTTGTGAGTAATCAGGCAGAAATTGAAGGGGCATTTAGTGAGTGGAAGGGCCATGGGGCTAGTGTTGGGTCTTCCTTTCCAGATTTGCAAAGAGAATGGTAAAGGATAAAAGCAGGAGAAAGATGGATATGGTGATGGGTACATTTGGTCACGGACACCATTGTTGAGCACCTATGAGTCAGAGAGTATCAAAGAGAAGGACGCGTGGTTGGTACGTGGACGAAACCCAAGCCTACAAAATGAGCAATAGAAACCGCAAATCAGAAATCAGGAATTATGTGAACGTCTTTCGCCCTTGATTGTTTAGTTGAACCTACATTTAACGGGTGATTTATAAGTCGGGTCGGGTCAATCCAGGCCCATGAGTTTTTTTTTTTTTTTGCCCAGGCCTACTTAAAACCAACTCCTTTAAAAAATATTATACCTTATGATCTATATCTAAAGTGCTAAACCATAAAAGAAAGCCTTAACATCTCAAATTCTAATAATTCGGCCCTTTTAATTAACCATAGAGACGTCATTGCAACAAATATTTAGATACGAGTGGCTCTACAATCACACATGGAGATCTCGACAATGTAATATATATATATTTTTTTAATTTTTCTTTTCATATATTTTTTAATGGTTTTAAATATTTTTTTAAAAAATTCAACATCGTTAAAAATACTTTTTTAATTACTAAATAATAAAAAAATACAGTCGGAATCTCTAATCAGAAAAATCTGTCTAGCTTTAGCATTTATATTTTAATTGATATGAATAAAAATCGTTGTCACATCAATAAATAATGGAAGTAAGATCATTTATAAAAATATGTAGACACAAAATTTAAAAAAAAGAAGATTGTGTTATAGTCCTGATCATCGTGCAAAGACCCATTTATTGCAAGGTGCTGATCATTATTAAGAACAATTCGTCCACCTTGGGATGGACACTTTCGAGCCAAAATGACTTAATATTTTATGGAAAAGTTTAATTACAAGTATAATTATGCATTAATATGTATATTAATCTAATATGATTGATCAAAAAATAGATTTTATTAAAAATAATATTAATTTAAATTTTAAATCTAAATAAATTAATATTAATATACAAAATAATATACGACTTTATTTGTATATATCAAAACTTTTTTTCTAAACTGGACATTCCCTAAAATTACCGACTATGCTACTGCACGCTCCAATGAAATCTTCCAAACTGTTTGGAGGAATTTCTAATTCCACCCTACGAGATGTTAAAGGCCCACCATAGGGTGGACTTAGAAAGGCCCATCAAAATATTGAGAAGACGTATAATTGCGGTCAGACACAGAGGTATCTTCTTCGTCCTTCGTTCACCTCCTTCATGAATATTATATCAGAGAACTAATATATAGGATATAAGAGTTTGTACAAATTATCACAAAGAATAACTTCAAATAGGATGCGGTGTCAAGAGGGGATTCACGTCTACCCTCCAACAGCAGGATTACAAACCATTATTTTACGTTAAGTTTAAATAGTTAGATACTACTTGAGATAAAAGTTGAAAGTTAAATAAAATATTATTATAATATTATTTTTTAAAATTATTATTATTATGAGATTTAAAAAAATAGAATTATTTATTATATTGTATGTGAAAATTTATAAAAATTATAATAATAAAATAAAATAAATTAAGATGATTGATATCCAAACTGAGTTTTAAAAAGATTAGAATATAACTTACCTTAGCTAATTTCACAATCTCTCTCTCTTTTTCTCTCTCTCTCTCCTCAACCTGCATCTTTCTTCTCTCGTTTATTGTTTTCTCTCTCATCCTGCATCTTCCTACCAAGCTCCCTCCACTAACCATAACTGACTTCTCTCTCTATTTGATTTCTCTTTTCAAACTACTCTTTTTGGTTGCTATAGGAGAGGAAATAATGATATCGGGAGGAAAAAGTAGGTGGCGGTTTGACCTTTAATGGGATTTTCAGGAACTCTTAAAGTAGGAGAAGATAAAAAAAACAAAAAAAAAAAAACCAGGTGTTAAGATCCTTACCTAGAAACACACACACACGGAATCAATGGAAGAACAGTGTAGTAGAAATGATATAGTTCATATGATAAGCATACGCAATTGTTTGAGGCAATTCCAACCTTCTTACATATTTCAGAACAAGAATATTCCATAAGGAGTTCTCTGTAAATTTCTCACTACCTATACTCAGACCCTTCTACGTTGCCTAACAAACTCCGGACTTTTCTAACTTGATCACTATTGACACGTCATAAAATAAAAGACATTAAAATGCAATGTTCAACTTTTAATCCCCGAACTTGCGTTTAACATACAAAACGACTGACTCTTACTTATTAAGCAAAACGCCATGTATTACTTTATTCAAATGACAAGCCATGCATCAGTAATTGAAACGTTGGGTTTCCTAGTGATAAAGTGTCAAAATTACGTAATTAAGTTGTTAAAGTGACTAAATTATTTAATCAAAATGAATTAAGTACTTAATTATAGAATAGATTATGACATTTGAGTAAATTAATAAATTCTGATATTTTTACATTTAAAAGAATTTATAATACAGTTATTTTACATTAAAATTAATATCTCATATTTTACTCATTTTATATCTTACTTAAATATTACAAGACACTATTAAAAAAATAAATAAACTGCTTACACCTCATTTGAGAGGAATTTTGCGGTATTTTTGGAATTACCTAACTATATACAAAAAAAAATTGATGGTAAAACGAGATGCAGGAGCTAAACAATAGGGACACGACAGGAAATCACGCAGACTCAAGAAGCAAATTTGATTCTTGGCTATCAGGGGCATTTGTGAAATTTTATTTTATTTGAAATCACTTGGTTTGGACGGCAAAAAGTTTTTTTAGTGGGCATCATTATTTTTGACTTTACTAGAAGGCGTGGGGTGGGGAGCTCTCCCTCACCCTTTAGTTATTTATTTTATTTTTATTTTCTTTATCTTGTAAGGGTCGGTGGGGTCTCTCTCTCTTGGCTGGTTTTGAATTTTATTTTCTTGCTAAGTTCTAAGTTCTTCTAGACGAGAGGCGGCTGTTTATATTTTTATTTTTTTCTTTTCTTTGTTTTGTTTTGTTTAGAGATATAGGACTGTCGGCGTAAGGCTGGGGGAGATTCATTCCTTTTTAGTTTCTTTTGGTTTTTAGTTTTGAGGGGACGGAACCCTCCCTCTCTCTAGTTGGGAGTTCCTTTTATTATTTTCTTTGGTTAGTTTTGTGGAGACACAGAGCGAAGGATTTCATTCGGCGGCAGCTTGCTTCATTTTTCTTTTTTGGATTATTGCAGAACTGGGGGAGACGGCTTGGGCTACTCTCATTCGGTCATTTTTATTTTACTTGCTTTAAGTTTTGGTTTCAGCTTGTATTTTTATTTTTCTACCTTTATTTTCATATAACAATTTGAAATATTAGAATTTATCATTTTTAGACATTTTGTTAATTTAGAAATGATAGACTAGAATTTTAGCTTGGGATTCAATGAGTAGCTCATAACTATTTGGGGTTGGATTTTCTTCAAGATTATGGAATTTTAAATGATTAACTTGATAGATTGTATTTCATTTTACCTATGAGAAGGATTAAAATTCTATATTCTTGAACTTGATCAGTCGTAGACATAAAGGCACGATTGATGCTTGAACTTGTAACTAGACTTTGATAGCTTTCTTTTACTTTTACACTTGATATAAAATCTGTCAAGTACTTTGATTATACTGAAAAAGTATGTTTATTATTTATTTAACCGATCATAATCTCTTGGAATGAGAAAATGGTTGAGAGAAGATGAACTTAGAGGTAAAACCAACTTCAAATTAGAAATGGGTGAAAATTGCATCCCAAGTGTTTGTTTTATTGCTTCTTGCGAGTTTAATTCAACTTCTACACTTTTTCCTTAAATCTCTTGGTTTTGGATAATTTTAGAAACATAGATTCATATTTATTTTCATCTCTTGTACTCGATACCTCTTTTATATAAAAATAAAATAAAATGCCAGAAATACTTTGATAACCCTTTATCTCCGTGGAATACGATCCTGGACTTATCCTTGATACAACTTGACACTTCTACACTTGGAAGCACATTCGAGAACGAGTCACCTAGTCACACTGCACTTCATTTCTTCAACAAACGGCTTGTCCTGAGATCCTTACCATCACTTTGTAAGTTCCTTCGAGTTCAATACTTCACTTTACTTTTGTCTTCTTTCCCCTTTCTTCCATCTAGGGTTCCTGACAATCCCCCTCATTCTTCACAGCACCTTACCCACAAGGTGGGGGTATTGCTGTCAAAGCTTCCAAGGATTCTCCCATGTGTTGTCCTTTTGATTTGCACCAATCCATTTGACCAACACCTCCATCGTGGCTCCATTCCCTTGCCACTTCATATGTCGATTTATAATAGACTTTGATTTGGGATGCACCTTTCCTTGGGGATTGACTGGTGGAAGTGTCGCTAGAGACTGGATCTCAGTGACAACCTTCCGTTTGAGGCAAGAAACATGGAAGGTTGGATGTATCTTGGAGCTCATTGGCAATGGGAGACGGTCAGCAACTTCACCAATCTTCTTCACCACTTGGAAAGGCCCATACTAACGGGGAGCAAACTTTAGATTTTGACGAGCAGCTATCGAGCTTTGGCGGTAGGGTTGCAACCACAGGTACACCCAATCCCCAATCTCGAAGTTCCTTTCTGATTTGTGTTTATTGGCCTGGACTTTCATCTAGTTCCTTGTTGCTTCTAGATTCTCTTTTAAAACTTTGATAATCTACTCCCTAGCTGGTAGTGTTTGGTCAATTGAAATATCTGATGATGTTCCTGGAATGTAAGATAATAACTGGGGCGGAGGGTAACCAGACAATGCTTTAAAAGTAGTTAGATTTGTGGTTGTGTGGTATGAGGTGTTGTACCACCATTCTGCAAATGGTAGCCACTGTGTCAATTTCTGAGGTTCTAGCATGCGTAGCATCTTACGTAACCCTCCTCCCATTTGTTTAGGGCTTCTATTTAACTATCGGTCTGGGAGTGGTTTGTAGAACTGTGGTTGAGTGTAGTTCCCTATAGCAAGAAAAAGGCTTTCCAAAATGAACTTACAAACACTGGGTCCCTGTTAGTGATAATGGCATGGGGAAGACTATGTAATTTAAAAACGTGGTTCAAGAAGAGAGTGGCTACTACAGACGCTATGAAAGGATGAGAGAGAGATATGAAGTGGCTAAATTTTTTAAACTTGTCGATCATGACTAAAATCACGTTCTAGCATTGAGACATGAGCAACCCCTCTATGAAACTTATAGAGATGCGGGTCCAAACCTGCTTTGTAATGGGTAGGGGTTGCAACAACTTTGCTGGTGGAGTTGTTTTATGCATCTTTAGGTCATTTTTCATCCATTTCCAATAGAAATCTCTCTTAGCTCTTTGGTAGGTCTTCAAGTAACCCGAGTGCCCTCCAAAGGAGTGGTCATGAATATAATGCATTACTTTACTCTTGAATGAGGAGTTAGGCACAATCACAATCCTTCCCTTCCTTAATAACAGTCCCTGTTGTAATGGATATCTCTTGAGGAAATGCTTGTCCTCTTGCAACTGTTTAATGATCTCTTTACTCTCATTGGACTCTTCATAGCTACCTTTTAACTCAACCAACCAATCAACGCTAGGGAAAGTTATCATAGCCAATGACCCCTCCACAATCTCACTTTCCTCCCATTTTCTTGATAAAGCATCTCCTTGCCCTTTTTTAGAGGCAATTACAAAATTATAACACATCAATTTGCTCACCCACTTTTGTTGAGCCACAGTTCCAACCCGCTGTTCCAAGAGAAATTTTAAAACCTGCTAGTCAGTTTTGACCACAAAAGACTAGCCTAAAAGATAACGCCTCTACTTTCTTACTGAAGTGACTAAGGCTAAGAGTTCCTTCTTAAAAGTTGATAAGAGAAGGTGCCATGCTCTTATAAGCAAGGGGTTGTCTTGACTGCATTAAAACTGCTCCCATCTTCCTCCCACTTACATCACACTCAATAGTAAAAGGTTGGAAAAAATCAGGCAACTTAAGGATTGACAGACTGTTTACTACTGCCTTTAACTCTTTAAAGGCTCTCAAGGCTTCTTCATTCCACATAAATGAATTCCGTTTCAACAAATCTATAAGTGGGGCAGCAATTGTTCTGTAATTTTTAATAACTTACAGTAATACCCGTAAGACCTAAAAAACCCTTCAAAGATTTTACATTAGCTAGAACAGGCCACTCTAGCATTGTACTCACCTTGCTTGGGTTAGCCATTCCCCTTTTGCATTTATCACATGCCCTAAGTAATAAACATTCGGCATCCCAAACTGGCATGTAGACAACTTCGCATACAACTAGTTTCCTCTTAAAACTTTTAGCACCTTTTCCAAGTGCTCTAAGTGTTTAACCCACCCTTTGCTATACACTAGTATATCTTCAAAGAATACCAGTACAAATTTCCTCAAATATTGCCGAAACACATGATTCATCAACCCTTGAAAAGTTGACAGAACATTAGTCAAACCAAACGACATTACTAGGAACTCATAGTGTCCCTCATGCGTTTGAAATGCTGTTTTTTCCACATCCTTAAGCACTAGTCTAATTTGGTTGTATATGAACCTTAAGTCTAGTTTTGAGAAGACCACTGATCCATACAATTCATCCAACAATTTGTCAATCGCCGAAATTGAAAATTTGTCCCTATAGTCTACACATATCCGCTAACTCCCATCTATCTTACGAACTAACAACACAGGAGAAGAAAATGGGCTGGTACTAGGTTTTACTTCCCCTATCTCCAACAACTCAGCTATTATTTTCTCAATCTCAGCCTTTTAGTAATGTAGGTAATGATAAAGCCTCATGGTTATGGGTTGAGTCCCCTCCTTTAGAATGATTTTATGGCTTTGTTCCCTTGGAGTTGGTAACCCCTTCGGGACTTCAAAAATTCTCTTAAACTTAGTGAGAATTTTTTGTACATCGTCTCCCACTGAAATTTTTTTTGCCACTGTCCTCTCCCCCCATTAACTGTAAAAATAGCCATTTGCCTTTACTCACCAAAGTGATGACTGGTTTATTACTTCCCTCCACAACCAGTTCCTCAATCCCAATCCTACCAGTTGCACATCTTTTTTTTATAGACAAACTTCATCGTAAGTTGGGAAAAATCCCATGCAACTGGTCCCAAGGATAGCAGCCACTTAACTCTTAGGACTACATCACAACCACCCAAAGACAACACATAGAAAGAAGGGTTGAAATGAGTACCTTGAATTGTTGTTTTGACTGCCTTGGAATGCCCTTCACTATTAAGGACTTGCTATTTTCATTGCAACTTTCTAAGTTTTGTCAACTACTAGCCTGATTTTCTTAGCAATTGAAGGGTCTAAGAAATTATGCGTGCCACTAGAATCCACTAGAATCACAACATGCTCCTTCCCAATCTTCCCCATCACATGCATAGTTTTAGCACTCGATGTGCCAGTAATGGCATTAAGTGAAATTTTAGGTTTCACTCTCACTATCTGATTTGATGCCTCCCCTTCACTGCTCAAATCTGGAACTACCTCTTCTTTCTCCCCATTCCTCCTTGGTTCCTTATTATCGAGTAATAGATAGAGCTTAGGAGTTTTACACATGTGGGCTAGGTTCCACTTTTTTTTCTCAATGATAACACAAACCCTAATGACATTTCTCATCCATTGAAAGTGAGGAGATCTTTTTAGGGTTAAATTTTTGCATCTTTGTACTCTCTTCACTCCATTAGTTGTTGCTGCTAGTGTAAGTTCTCGAGAATACAATTGCCTTCTTAGGACTGAACTTTATAGTTCTCCTATTACTAGCCATAAATTCTTCTTGGATATGAGCTAGTCTAAATGCAGCATTCATATTTAGAAGGTTGAACATACGTAGACTTAACCTGATTTCTTCCTTCTAACTTCTAAGAAAACAACTCAGCAAGTGGTGGTTTGAGAGTCCTCTTAGTCTATTCGAAAGAGCCTCAAATTGAGCCTTGTAAACCACTACTATGGAAGTCTATTTAAGACGAGTAAGTGTCTCCATTGGATCTTTGTAAGCTGTCGGTCCAAAGTGCACCAGCATTGTAGGGATCGAGGTCTCCCAATTGTTAAACTGTGCTGTGTCTACAACATGTTGGTACAAATTAGAGCTTCCCCTTCCATGTAATAGGAATCAATTAACATACGCTGTGCTCGGGCTATTGATAATATTCAAAATACTATGAGGACTTGAATATCCAACCCGATGGAATGTCCCCATCAAAATGAGGGAAATCCAAATGCAAGCCCCGCTAAGCTCCTCCACTGAATTGGTTCTGATCTGTTTCATTTGTGATTTGTAGGTCCCTAGTATTCTGGTTAGCCACCAAGGATCAGATCATGTTTATGATTTGATCTACTGATTTGTAGAGTTAATTAAGCTTGCCTCTCACATCTTTCAATTCCCCAAGGAGCTCATCTTCCACACCATTCACTTGTTTCTGAATCCCATCAAGTTGCTGATTAGAACATGTAACCTCAGCCATGAATGATCGAACAACTCCTGATACCAATTGTTAAGATCCTTACCCAGAAACACTCACACACGAAATCAATGGAAGAATAGTGCAGTGGAAATGATAAAGTTCATATGGTAAGCATTCGAAATTGTTCGATGCAATTCCAATGTCCTTACAGATTTCAGTACGAGAATATTCCAGAATGAGTTCTTTGTAAATTTCCCACTACCTATACTTAGAAGTGATACCCTTCTATGTTACCAAACAAACTCAGGACTTTTCTAACTTGACCGCTACTGACACATCATAAAATAACAGAAAAGCATTCGAAATTGTTCGATGCAATTCCAATGTCCTTACAGATTTCAGTACGAGAATATTCCAGAATGAGTTCTTTGTAAATTTCCCACTACCTATACTCAGAAGTGATACCCTTCTATGTTACCAAACAAACTCTGGACTTTTCTAACTTGACCGCTACTGACACATCATAAAATAACAAACACTAAAATGCAACATTCAACTTTTAATCTCCAAACTTGCATTTAACATACAAAACAACATACTCCTACTTAATAAACAAAATGCCGTGTATCACTTTATTCAAATGACAAGCCATGCATCAGTAATTGAAACGTTGTATTCCCTAGTTACACTGCACTTCATTTCTTCAAAAATGGTGTTGTCCTAAGATCCCTACCATCACTTCATAAATCGCCTTCCAGTTTAACACTTCACTTCACTTTTGTCTTCTTTCCAAAGTTTTAAATACCGTTTTGGTGGCCGTTTCGATTAAGGCATTGTTGGAACAAAATATTTCAGTACCGTTACCATTTCGGATACCGTTTCGGGATTAATTATATATTATATATAAATAATTATATATATAAACTATCAACTAATATAATAAATACATATATATATGTAAGTGTGTATTATGTATATGTGTATATATATATATATATATATATATGAAAGAATTGAAGATTTATAAAATGAATATAAGTTTAAAAAATAAAAAATTTGAGTTGAGAAATAGAAACAAAGAAAAACAATAAAAGAATAGAGAAATTATTAAAAATAATGATATTTAAAAAAAAAGAGAGAATGAGCGGACATATTTAAAATGAAAAAAAAATTAAAATTATATAAATATATTTTATATTTTAGAATTAATTAAATACTATCTTAATTTAAAATTTACAAAACTACCATCCAAGCATAAGAAATTACAAAGACAGTTCGAAACAGAATAGAAGCCAGGATGCCAATTACTATTGAAATTGTCGGAATTTGACCGGAATGGCCGAAATGGACCGGAATGGGCCAGAATTTGGAGCAAAACAAAAAATGAGGTTTAGTCTGCTAGATATTAAATCAGAATGGAAAATTTCAGCTAGAATAGAATAGAATTCAAAACTTTGCTTCTTTCCCCTTTCTTCCATCTAGGGTTCTTGACACCAAGCTTTAAAGGGCTATCTCCTTTCATGGTTTCCAGTATTTGAGGCCCTTAGCTAGTTAACTTGCTGTAGATGTTTGTTCGAGGAGAGAGAGAGGAGAAAGAGGGGATTGTATGAGATTAGCTAAGGTGGGTTCTATTCTAACCTTTCTAATATTGTGATGTGTCGTCCGGCCATTGGAGGGTGTAAATCCCCTCTTAACACTATATCTGGTTTCTAGCCTCTCTCATTACCATATATATTGGATTGGCCAACCCGGGTAGCTATTTGGGGCAACCAAAGGATGGTGGTAGCCAACTCTAGTTTTTCTGTTCTTTTTGTGAAACTAGGTAAAAGATCATTTTAAATTTTAATCAAAGAAAAATCAACTAAAACTAAAGATCTTCATGATGATCATAAAATTGGAAATTGAAGGATCAAAAGATAAGAGGATAAAACCTTAGGAAAATGATAGTATGCCCCATGGATTTTGTCATCTCATTTTGACTGCTCAAGTATTTAATTGTTTTTAATTTTTTTTGTTTAATGATTAAGGCCAAGTGACTATTAGTGTATTGGTGTATTTTTTTTAAATGTTTAAAAATGTAAAAAAGAAAGAGGAAAAAAATATAAAAAGGTGTTATAAAATACACTAGATTAGGGCACACCAGCGGTCAAACCTGGGCGGCATGGTAGCAGCATCCAAAACCTTAACCCTCCCGCATCAAGCTTTCGAAAGTTGAGATGATGATGGTTTAGATCAAGCTACCTCCTCTCTTCCCATATATAATTATAAAGAAAAATTCTATGTACAGTCATTTTTGTATACTCTTTTGAGCATTCCATTAATGTGATTGGCTGCGTCACTTTTTTTAATATAAAATAACTATTTTGACCAATTTCATCAATGCATGGAGTGCATAAGTAATACGTAAAAGTGACTGTATATAACATAACTCAATTATAAATCATGCATGCTACTACTCAAAAGTGCCTTACAGATCGAAATATTTTTAAAGAATTTTGCTACATACAAGCAAAGTTGCGTACTAATCTACATACTAATACTGATTCATTCATATTCAAAATTTAAATTAGTATTATTTTCAATAAAATCTACTTTTTGACCAATCACATTAGATTAGTGTACATATTAGTACATAGTTGTGCTTGCAACTAGATTTCCAATTTTAAATGATTGTTATCGGCATGATCTTATAGTCTTCCTCTTCCTCTTTCTGAGCAATAACTTCAATATTCTTATTATTTATGCTCTAGTCCAACTCGCAATTTTACCATACAACCTTTTTTAAATAAATAAAACCTATACCATTTTGCCGGCGGAACAAATTAAGGCTGGGCTTTGACTCCTCACGAGAAAGGAAATTAGAGGCAGTAAATATATCACCAGAATTAAGATAGAAATTTGGATTCATTTCTCAAGATCTTAATTGACTTGTGCTAAATCATGATCACCAGAAATATTCACCCTCTTAATTATATGGACTTTGCCCGAAATAAAATTCTTAAATCACAATTTCCTAATAATTTTCAACTACTAAAGATTTAAGTTCTTTGCCAATTAACCACAATTTCTAATTAACTACTCAAAAGAAGGTATTTTAGAATATAGATATATTAAGAACAACTAATTTCTAGAAGACTTTAAGCATTTGGTTTGCAAGCTAGCTAGGAGATTCTTTACACACACACACACATGTACATGACATGTCTAAAGAAATAATGGAAAAGCCGATCGAGATAGAATTCAAATATTGCTTAAAAGTAAAAGACATATTGATGACTGGCCTGCAAGAATCCATGTTAACAATATTAAGGTCCCTTATGTGCTTGAAATATTTATTCGTGGTTGATTGCTTCTTTGACCCGGTTTTGCTTTAACTAATCTTGTTTATATTGAATGGGTATATACTATATTGGAGCATGGACTGCATTACATATAATGGAGTCTATAATTATTAATTAACTGCATGCCCGTTATATATGCCATATATATGTCTTTGTCTTAACATAAATTAATACAGATATTCGAGTTTTATTATATAGCCAAGTTGAAAGCTGATCAGAAAGCCTGACCATGACTATGTCTGAATGACCAGGAATATGACTGTAATTTATGCATATATAGTCGGAAAGTGATGACTTTTGAGGACTTTTGGAGCACATAACAAACACTATATATTAATTTAAGGGCTAGGCAAAGACAGACAGACAGACGGCAAGGTATCGAGGTTTTAACTCTGAGCAGAGATGGGTCTCCAGTACTCGGCCTTCCTCCGTTTCACAACATTTTTCATGCTAATCGCTGCAACATTATTGGCCATGCATCCGTATCAGATATCTGCAGGTTCGAATCCTCTAATTTCTGCATGAAGACCTGGGTTTAAGTTTTTATTTTTTTGAAAACTAGTCCATGATCATCATGAAGCACCAGGAACAAGCCGCATGCAGATTACTAATTTCTGTGTGTAAACACCACTTGAAAAAGTAGTAGGTCTCTGTTGTTGCAGATTTTTATTTCTGGTTTAAAAAAAGGATTATAAATTGCATATCAAAGCACGTGCTTTGATATGCAATTTATAATCCCTGTGGTTCAGCATATATATCATAGATCCCTCTGCGCTGCTGAGTACTATAGAGTAATATGAACGCGTGCATGGCAATATTCTTCAATTGTAATGAGTTAAACATAGACGAATTAAGACAAATTAAGAGTTATATAAAAGTACTGAAAATAATTTTTCACCTTTATAGCTCTAAATTGCATAATATTTATTGGCATAATCTTTCATATTAATAATCTCATGCATGTGTGCAGATTCTGCCGGTAGTTTTTCTTGATGCCCTCTCAAAAGATGTTATTAAACTAAGCACTGCATCTTGTTTGATTAAACATTATTGAATTTTGCAGATTATATGAAAGCAAGAAAACTAGGTGGGAAACCCCAGCCAAGTCCTCCCCCTCCTCCACATCCAAGCACGGGTCAGAGCCCAAATCCACCACCGACGTCCACCCGGTCTGCCACTACAAGCGGCAAGACTTAGTGGCAGTCGTAATATTCCTTAGTTTAAAAGGAGTAATTTAAGGGTTTGTAATATATACTAAGGTGTTTAATGTTTTTCCTTAATAATAATAATAGAAAAAGAGGGGAGTTCAATTCCTACTGTTCTCTCCGAGGAATATCAATAATGTAATATATATTAAGGTTTTTTTTTTTTTTTTTTACATGCAATTTACTTATGATTGTTAAAGGAAATATTGAATGAAGGGTTAATATGAAATAACGAGGAATCAAGTACTTGCGACACCTTTATCCACAAATTATCCCCCAATTTTCATTTTTCATTTTTCATTTTAAATTATAAAGCTAATTATTTGAGGAAAAATATATATTTTGCACCTTCAAAATATGGAGTTTTTGTATTTTCAAATCCAAATTACCAAAACCAACAAGGTCATGAGAGACGGATTAATCAAGGGGGCCGCCCCTGTGGGTCTCCGATCCCTTGTTTTTTTAAATAAAAAAAAGAAAGTCATCGTACCATGTTCGAAAAAGCTAACCTATTTAACCCATGACAACTTGATTATTATTATAAACTATGCAAAAAAGACAAAATGCACTAGCACGTATTGTTTGAAATAATTTCTCTTCTTTGAGTCTCTAATTATTATTTCCAAATAGATTTAAATTCATTAGATTATGGTTGTATCTCAAAATATTAAAGGTACAACAGTTTAATTGAAATATATAGACCGCTATATATTCAACTTTATTCTTTTAATTTTTAATTTTAAGCTCAAGATCATCCTGCTTGCCATATAAAAACATTTTCTTATTAGAGTCTGAGTCAACTTGCCTCATCTTTTCTTTTCTTATCTCTTTGGTTTATCTCTTCATTTATTATTAGCGATAGGCTAGACTCAGTCAATTATATCCCAAGACTAATATTACAAAATATAATTTGTACTATGCATTCTTGGTTAGGGGATTCCTCCTTTATATATTAAGCCATAGAGTATATAAATCCCATGTACTCTATTTAAAAAATGTAAGCAAATTTAAAACTCACATGAAAAAATCTATTTTTAAATGTGAGTTCAATATTTTTCAAAGAGAATATGCCGATTTTATACACTTTAGGATTATATCTAGCATTATTATATATATATATATATATATATTCAAAGAAATGGAAGGAAGATGATTGGATATAGTAAAAAGGTTCGGCCCAAAAGCCCAAAGCCTCAGGGCTATGAGAGGCCCATTGGTCTAGCAAACCAAAGATAATGGGATGGGAGAGGCCTATCCTGCAAGTGAGGGACCCATTTGTCATGGCCCAAATGTGTCGCGAGCAAGTGGAAATAGAGGTCCCGAAAAAGCAGCACGAGAAATGATAAGGCATAGACAAGATTGACTGGGGATGACGTGTGTTGGCCTACTGGTTGCCTTAGATCATCACTAGTACGCAGCTACTAGGATGAGTATAGGGAAAGCTATGGCCACCCATTCCTCGAGAAAAGAAAGGTGGATGCCACAGGGATAGGTCGAGGGGCCACAAACACATCAAGCCCTTAGAAAGCGGCTGTTAGAAAGCATGTGAAAGAGGCAACCATGATCCATACTCTGAGAAAGGTGGGTTTCACTGTAGTAGGCCAAGAAGCCACCAAAATGATAGTCATGAAGTAGTAGCTATTGGGATGAATGTCGAGAAAGCCATAGTGGCTTACTTCTCAAGGAGAAACAAAGTGGAGTTGTTGGCCTTGGCCAAGGGAGGCACCGAGACATAAAGTTAGAATTTAGAGTTGCATTAATAATTTCTTTCAGCATGCCACCCCACCTAATTGACTTGTGCTCGAAGCTTGGGTGCGATGGGACAACTCTTCGGAAATAGAAGTCAATGACACCTCAAAGATAGAGTAAAATTTTACTCAAGCTATGTTCAAAGTTGCGGAATTTTAGAGCTAAGAAACACTTCCAAAAGATGAAACTGACTTTGGCATAGGAGAGTCCTTTGGCCAAGTACTGTGTCTCCACGGACTTGCCTCATCTCTTGCCTCAGTCTACAAGACTGGCAAGAAGTTTAGGGGAGCCAAGTACCATGTATCAGGACTTGCCTCATTCCTTACCTTAGTCTATAAGGCCGATAAGAAGTTTAGGGGAGCCAAGTATCATGTCTCCATGGACTTGCCTCATTCCTTGCCTCACTCTACGATGTCCCATACCTTGTCTCAGTCTACGAGGCCAATGAGAAGTTTAAGAGAGCCAAATATCGTGTCTCCACAGACTTGCCTCATCCTCGGCCTTAGAGACATCCTTAGCCTCAGTCTCTGAGGCCGATGAGAAGTTTAGGGAGTTGTGTCTCCACTGACTTGTCTCATGCATTGCCTCAGTCCATGGGGCCAACAAGAAGTTTAGGGGAGCCAAGTACCGTGTCTCTACATAATTGTCTTATCCCTTGCCTCAATCTACAAGGCCGACAAGAAGATTAGGCGAGCCAAGTATTGTGTCTTCGTAGACTTGTCTCATCCCTTGTTTCAGTCTATGTGGTCGATGAAGAAAAAGAAAAAGGGCAACAATGAAGAGAGAGAGACGACATCCAGAGCCAAGGCAGAAAAGGAAAAGTTGATTTCATTAGTATTTAATCATGTACAAAGCACGAGCAGATGGCCACAAGGTTGCCTATAGGTACTTGGCCAAAGGACTATACAAGAAAATAAAATAGTGTACATGACTCTACAAACAAAAAAACGCATAAAAAAAAAGAAAGAAGAAGAAGAAGAAGAAGAAGAAGAAGGTAGAAGTTAAGGAGCAGGAGCATTAGGATTAGGCTTGGAAGCATCTGAGTCAAGAGGAAAGTCATTGGGCAACATTTCTCTGCCTAGGGTACAATAATGCTCAAACACATCTGGGTTTGGAGGGAGGTTGCAGTGGTTGAGGGCTCTCAAGTCTTCCTAAGGGTCTTAAGAACGTGGTCTCACATCCTCTTGAGGTTTTCAATGTATCCATAGGACTAGGCCTAGTTGCGAACAAATATTGCTGACCTCAGCTACCCCTTTAGACAAAGAACCACTTCTTGAACTTGAGAGAGGTTGCTCTGCAGCTCCTAAGTGATCAATCTTGAGTGACCAGCCTCTTCTCAACCCCCTTTAGGTTCATAGTTGCCTGATTGACCCTCCTTTGCGGTTTGCAGTTGCCTGACCGAGCCTCCCTTGCGGTCCATAGTCGCCTACTCAAAGTCATTGAAAGGGACTAGTGTTCTCTTTCCAACTGCTCAAATAGCTGTGCCTTATAGCTTTGTCGGCCTTTCAGCTCAACATTCTCTCCCTGCAACTAAGTGATTCCTCAAGAGTTGCCACCTTTGCGGTCAGTTGATCAACTGACTCCAGGGCTAAGTTGCTCATTGCCAACTCAGACAGAATGTCATGGTGAGCCAACTTTGCTTTCTTCCTCACCGTGGCAAGCTCAGCCTTCGTATATTTCTCTGAAGATGAAGCTGCTTGACTTTCTTTGCAGGAGAGTTGGGCCTTCACCAGGTCAACTTCCAATGCTTCTTCTTCTCCCTCTCCCCTCGAGTTGCTAAGGAGTGAAGAGCCTAGTTCTCCCCTTCAACAACTTCTTTGCCATCCACAATAAAGGCAGCCAACTCGGATGCACCCTATCGCCAAAGAAACAAAAAGAAGAGGGCAAGTATGATGTAGTAGATAAAAATGAAGAAAAGATAAATAGGCACAATAGACCTCTGAGAAGAGCTCCATAAGGGATATGGTCACAAGCTCCAGAGACTCCGCTCGAGCTCCTCCTCCTTCTGATTGGGTAGATAGAGGAATGACCTCAATTGGTCTCTCTTTGCAAGAGGACCGAGTAGTGGTCTCCATGACCTTGTCTTCACCCATAATCCTCTCTTTAGGGGTAATGGCAGGCTGGGAAAGAGGA
Source organism: Carya illinoinensis (assembly GCF_018687715.1). NCBI lineage: Eukaryota > Viridiplantae > Streptophyta > Magnoliopsida > Fagales > Juglandaceae > Carya > Carya illinoinensis. Next base: position 36,055,133 of record NC_056766.1, read on the forward strand.
GTGTAGGTAGCAGTAGGAGGGAGCTTCTCATAAGAACCCTGCGGCCCCCTATGTCACTAATGCCATGGTGACTCCCTCCCTTGGTCCACAGCTCCACGACCACCTCACCTCCAGAAATAGGCAACCTTACAGCTGACAAGGAAAGGAGAGGATTGGTCATCTTCTTGGCAATGAGGTCAGGAACAGGGGCCAAACCTGATTCCAGTCCTCCCTTCCAAAAGTTCTCTCGGTAGGCTCCTCAGTAGGAGCCACAACGAGCCCATCAATGGCATTGGCAGTAGTAGGGTTTTCTTTTGGTGGTTGGACACGAGAGACTCAGGGGTGGATAACCTCTCCTCATCTGGTTCAGGGCTTCTTGTGTGATCTTCTGCAACATCGTAAGAAATTTGACCCTTGATGGTAGAGTGCGCTGTGGACAAAGTGGAGGGAATCATCTCCACATTCACTTCGGGAAAGGCCTTCATCAAAGTTGACCGTCGGGAGTCCAGTTTTAGGAAGGCCCCATAGATGTGCGTCAAAAGTATCTCAGCCCCCAAAGACATCCTACAAGGGCATGTCGGTGCGACTGGCTCAATGACCACGAACATAATAGACTCAATGGCCGTCGTGGCCATAGAGGGAGGGATGACCAGTTCTTTGGGAGCAACAAAGCTTCTGTCTCCATGTTTCCCTAATGGCTTCAATGGGGAACTAGACAAGATCAACTGAGGGTCAAGTGGCCTAGAGGGAATCGTGGAAGGGATACAGGGTTGTTGTCAACCCTAGCTAGGGGGTTGGGGAAATGCTCCTGAGCTAAGGGGGCCTCTAGTTGCATTGGTATAGTGTAGTCATCGAAAACTGTGTGGCCCAAGGGAGGCAAAAACTGCCTTGTGTTCTCTTTCGTAAGAAGAGCCTCTAAAGGAACATTGGATGGGTGATTCTTCACCCACTCTTTGACGATGGCAATAGGTCGTAGTTCTTCAGAGGACGCCTTCGATCAAATCGCCTTGTCATTAGGAACCACCCCCTATATGGCCTAGATGAGGAACTCATGATTGGTAATCTGTCCGATTGGAAATTCCCACCCTCCACCAAGCACAAAGAAAAACTTGTAGGTCCAGTCTTTGACCTTGCGGTAGCACCGCTCCCAAGAGATGAGGGCGTGCATTGCCCTGAAACTGCAAATGTTCCACTCAAGCTTTATGAGGTTATGGGTTAGGAGAAACTCACGGCCGGTAAGGTTTGTGTGCTCTAGTTAGTTTCAAGCAATGCTTGGCGCCAGAGGATTCAGCAACACATTAGGATCCTCCAAGCTTTTAGGTGGATTTGAGAGGAGGCCAATTTGAGGCAGTTTAGCAGGTCGTAAATAGGGTTGAGGGAATGGTAGCCTCAGCTTGCAAGAAAACATGCTGGGGAAGAGGATGACCTTCAAGGCATAGCCTTCATTGTCAATGGCCCCTATGCACAAGCCAGGAACCTCAAGGGACATTGTGTCAGGGATGTGAAAAGTGGAAGCCAACGACGGCAGGAACCTAGGGGTAACATTAGAGCGCAATTTGTTCCCAAGGAAGAATTGCTCTATGGCATGAACCTTGGACTTGTTCATATCTTCAGGAGTTTTGGGTTGAATGACCTTCTTGGGAACCATTGAGATTGAGAAGAGTGGCAGAGAAGGAAGGAAATCAAGTTAGAAGAATAAAAGTCTTGCACATAGAGAGCAAATGCTATGGTAAAAAGAAGAAATAACGGCATAACCTTCCTTTTTTAAAAATTAAAAAAAAAAAAGATTCATGGCCCCATGTCCAAGAGTGGTCCCTAACCCAAGTTTATTAAAGAACCCTCAGTTATGGTAGAGGAAAACCATGGTAACAAATCTCAAGCATCTAAGTTTACAAAATAAAACAATAATGCTTAAAACCAAATAGAACCAAAGAGAAATAGATGCTAAAATAAATACAATTAGACCAAGCCCTACAGAAAAAAATCTCAAAAAGACCTCAAAACAAATAAAGCTCATTTCTCTCTAATATAAGGCATACCCAAACTATCCATATGAATCAAACCTCGCAAATGGCTTTGTAAAGCTTCTGGACCATCAAACTCTGAATAAATTCCATGAGAACCTTCTTTCGCCAAACAAATTCGCTACCATATTTGCTTCATAAAAAATGTGCCTAAAACGATTGTTGATCTCATGAGCAAGCTCTTTGGTCTCCTCCCAAAAATTCCAAAGAAACCAAAGTTGACAAATTCTTGATGCAAGCCAATTCATGACAACCAATGAATCCGATTCCATTAAAACATCCCGCAATCTCAATCTTTCAAATAGCCGAAGGTCATCAAGTAATGCTTTAAATTCTGCTATAGTATTAGTTGCATAGCCATTGGAGTGTGCAAAACCTGCTATAACACTATCATTGGAATCTCGAATAATACCTCCACCCCCTGACTCTTTCAGATTATCACAAGCACCACCATCAACATTTAATTTCATCCTTCTTATATCAGGCAATTTCCATTTAATAAAAACCGATCTTTTCGTATGAATAGGAACAATCGGAATATTTAAACTTTCCACCAACAAACTATCATTATTTCCCATATGCTGGAACTTTTTCAGATTGCAAGAAACATCTTTAAGTAAAAACTTCACATTTCAAATAATATCTTCTATCTTAATAGACATACCTTCCATTCTAACAGCACATTGAGATTTTCATAAAATTCAAGAAATAATAATAGGAAGAGCACCACGTATCCAACCTACTTGAGAGTGGAACGTTGCTCGCTGTCACCAAAAAGACACCATACCCTCATCCCAATTTTGGATTAGCGGCAACCTTATCTGGCAAAGGTTTGCAAAAAACTTCCATACCTTTTGAGCACTTGTTCCCTCACATAAAATATGATGCAAAGTTTCTACTTGAAGCATGGCACAACAATGGCATTTTGAGGCGAATGAATGCCCATGTGTTTAATAATATCATCAGTCGGCACTGCTCCTTTCTTAGCCCTTCAACAAAACTGTATCAGAAGGGGGATACGGAAGGGTTAGAATCTCGTGAAACACATGATATGAAGCAGTGCGGGAAACCAAAACGATGCACGTAGCTAGATCTGAGGAGTCGAGTAGTCAGGCTATAAGGGTTGAAAATGTAAAAGAGAGGAGGAAGAGGATAAAGAAAGAGGGAAAATTAAAGATAATGGGATGGGAGAGTCCCATCCTGCAAGTGAGGGATACTTTTGGCCAGCCCCAAAAGTGTCATGAGTAAGTGGGAATAGAGGTCCCCAGAAAGTGGCATAAGGAATGATGGGCACTGATAGGAGTGATTGGGGATGATGTGTGTCGGCCTATCGGTTGCCTTAGATCATCACCAGAACATGACCACCAAGATTAGTATAAGGGAAGCTGTGGCCACCCATTCCCTAGGAAAAGGAGGGTGGACGCCACCAAGACAGGCCAAGGGGCCGTAAACACATCAAGTCCCAAGCAAGTGGTTGTTAGAAAGCGTGTGGAAGAGGCAACCATGATCCATACTCTGAGAAAGGTGGGCACCACTGTAGTAGACCAAGAAGCCACCAAAATGATAGTCGGGAAGTAGCAACTATTGGGATACATGTCAAGAAAGCCACTGTGATCACTTCTTGAAGAGAAAGAAAGAGGAGTCATCGGCCCCAGCCGAGGGAAGTGTTAAGACATAAGTTAGAACTCATTGCCACATTAATCATTTCTTTCATGATGCCACACCACGTAAATGATTCTTGTGCTTGAAGGATGGGCAAGATGGGACAACTCCTCGGAAATAGGAGTCAGTGATTCCCCAAACCTATTATAAAAGCAGACTCAAGGTATATTCAAACTCATGGAAATTTAGGGCTTAAAAACACTTCCTAAAGAGGAAACTGACTTTGACATTGGATGGTCCCCCGGCCAGTTTTGAGCCTTCCATTGAATTTAGAGGTGTAACCAATCTAGTTCGGTCTGATTTTGTACAAATTTTGGAATCTAAACAGTATATATCAGTTTTTCATTTTCAAGAACCGATGCCGCATCGGTTACCCTCCAAAACCAGTACCTCCAGTTTTACTAGTTCCTGTTTAGTTGGGTCTGGTTTTCCAGTTTTAATTAAGTGCCACTATGTCATAGAAAAATCTATTATACAAAAATCTATATCACTATAATATTAGTGTATATATATATTATAGTGATATAGATACTAACATTATATGTTATACATAATGGAATATAATAATACATTAACATTAAATTATTACTACTACTATATACTATACTAATAGTGATATTCATTCTATATATGGTCATAGTGATATAGTACTCATAGTGATATTAATACTGTATATAGTCATAGTGATTTAGTTATAGTGAATTAGTGATTAGTATAACTACATAATAATATTAGTATTAGTATAACTATATATTAGTACGTATTAGTTATAATGATTTAGTATAACTATATTAGTATAAGTTATAGTGATTTAGGATAACTATATTAGTATTAGTATAAATATTAGTTAAGGTTACAGTGATTAATGATTAGTATAACTATATATTAGTATTTGTTAAAGTGATTTTAATTTAGTACAACTATATAATAGTATTAGTATAACTATATCACTTGTAATAATAAAAAAAAACTATCACTGATGGTATTAGCATACTAATACTGATAGTTTTAGTATTACTTTATCACTAGAGTATCATTTAGTGATATAGTATTAAAATAACTACTAATGCTATAATGAGATATATAGTTATTTATATATAAACTTAAAGTGGATTACTAATGGTATTAGTATTTGGGCATAAAATGTAATTAATATACTAATATACATTTGTATACTAATGTATACTAATTAATTAAAGTGAAATGTAATTAATATACTAATGTATATTAATATTACTAATGTATTATGTATTTATTAAAAAGAATATATTGAGAATTTATTAAACTATAAAATGTAATTAATATATATTTTAATTAATAACATATCATCGTGAAATTAAAATTGTCCGTTCTCTCTCTAAAAACAAAACCTCTTCATTCTCTCTAAACCCAAATAGAAATCAGCCCAAAGGAGGGTGGAGCTTCGGCTCCTCCCTTCCTCCCTCCTTCCATCTGCTTTAGACCAGATGAGTGTGGTTTTGTTTTTGTTTTTGTTTTTTTTTTCTTGGGCTTTCCGATTCAAAGGGAGAGAAATAGTAGATCTGTTGCTTTCTGAAGCCTCGAAACCAACACGCACCCAACCGTAGGATGCCCAAGCTATCGATCGCTCAGACGAATGAAGAATTTTGTCGAAAGGAGTGGTGTGTGCCTCACGCGTGGATCAAAGTTGAGGGTGTGATCCACGCACCACCGCAAGGGGAGCTTCCTATAGCACCACGCATGACAGATTTGGATTTAGGGCAATCGGTTTCTTCAAAACTAACCTGCTTACCGCTCAGTTAGGGTGGCGCGTGTCCCTCATGCGTCCCCATAGTGTTTTCATTTGGTTTTATTGTTTTTTTTTTCCTTAAAGGGAAGGTGCGGATCTCTAGCTTTGTATGTTGTAAATTGTTTATTTTCCCATCTTTATATATGGTTTTGTGTTGTTTTTGTTTAGGTAGTAATAAAACCCTCCTCTCCCCTAGAGGGTGGGGATGGAAAACCCTCTCTTCCTTTAGAGGATGGGGGATGAAAGTCCTCTTCTCCTCTGGAGATAGGGGGGATGAAAGCTATCTTTGCTTTTGGCATTGTTTGTCTCTACAATTTGTTTGCAGAGAATTACATAAGTTAAAATAATACCAATCTCAAAATAATTTGAGTGCTGGTAGGAGCCCTAATAGTAACTAGTTGGCTTGTTAAGTATATCAGGTCATAGTTGTAATTTTGATTTCATTAATGAGGTTAAGTTTCTATTTATAAAAAAAACATATAATCAACAAATGTTCATGTTTAAGATTAATCTTATGTTATAAATTATAATATAAAATTATTTCATATATAATTATATATTATATATAAAAAGTATTTTATATAATATTAAAAATTAATTCAATATATATATCACTACAAGGATTTAGGCCTTTTGCATCGATTTTTATAGTGTTGCAAAACAATTCGCTGCAATATGTTATTTTTTGCAACGAATTTTTTGTCCTTGCAAGCGTTTGTTGTAATAGGTGAGTCACACAATGAAAATTTTTTTTGCAGCGCTTTTTTGATTTATAGAGGCGAAAGTATGCGCTGCAATAGGTATAATGTTTATTACAACGGGCTACCATCGTTGCTAATAGATCGAGGCGCCAAACACTTTAAGTTTTAGATTTTCCCCCCGAAATCAGACCCACTCTGTAACTCCTCCTCCACTTCGACTTGCTCGCCCATTTCATACAACCTTCAACGCCCCGGTAACCACCGTGATACACACGCCGTGAAATCTACCTCCATCGTCGACTACATCCCGAACCCTAGTTTCTCCTCCACTTCCTTTTCCGTCCGCACCAGCAACGGCCATCGTTTCCTCCCCATACGAGCTCTGGTCCTCCTTCGTTACCATCGGAGTATTTAAATTACCGATATCTTTTTGTATCGGAAGCCAAACGGGAGGACGAGACTCTTGGGTATTTACATACCCAACTTCACCACAGGTATCTCTGCAACCATTTTGTCTCTCTCTCCCCCTTCATCCACCCTGGTTGATTTTAAAAAATGGCAACTTTTTGTAGGTTTACGGTTGATTGTTATTTGAATCTGAAAGCATCTCATTTCTTGCACAAATTTTTTGTATTATAACTGCTTTTTGTCTACGGGTTGATGTGGGTATTTGAGGTGCAGTATTTTTGGAGTCTAGTTTTATCCTGTTTGTCCTCTGATGTGTTTAATTTTTGCTTGAAATCGAAATCCCGTATTTAAGTTACTAATTATCCAATATCACTTTTGGTTTTGAGAAGCCCAGAAAACCAGTTTCAAGAAAGTGGAAATTTTTGTGTTTCTTGGCTTCATGCTCATCATGTGGTGGTGGCTATTCCTTGGAAGTTTGGCTTTATCTTTTTTCTTGTTTTGCCTCATGTGCTTTGAGTCATGAGTTCATTTCAAGAGAGAAGAGAGAAGAGAGACAATATGGTTTTGTTGCGAATAGCTGCTTGCATGGGTTGAAAATTGCAAAAACTTTGTATGAACTGAAACTTCATCAGCCAATTACATGAAGATTAATCTACTTACAAGAAATTGCTTGTTTAGTTGAGTGTATAACCAAGTGGAGGGAGTGTATAAACCTCTTCTCATTTGCACAACCTGCAAATCAGTTTGTAATTGTGAGCTATGTCCATAATGGTTGATATTCATTTGGTATGCCATATATACATAAAGAGAGGACTAAAATCACAGCAGAAAAATAGGAAGCCATCTTTCCCCCAAAGACACAAACGTTTACCTGAATCCCTTGCCTTTTCTTGTTAGTTTTTTCAATTTGAGACAGCACACCAGCAGCCTGAATTTTCAAACAAAACAATGCCAATCTACACTTGAAACAACTTAGATTGATAGATCATAAATTCAACACTTTGGGAACCATTCTCCACTGCAGATAATTTGGTTAATCAGGAAGCCATGGTATCTAACTAAAACTCAAAAAGACGCAGATCTTATGCTTTTACCATCTTTTTGCTCATAGGAAACAATATACCTCGAACAAAAATATGACATCATTCATATGCAAGACTGTATTGGGTGAAAAAAGACTACCTGAGCACCACCCGTTACAGAAATTCTGGCATTTGGCCAAAGGAACATGAAGTCAGGACTATAAGCACGACCACACATTGCATAATTTCCAGCACCAAAGCTTCCACCAACAATTATAGTAACTTTGGGAACCTAGAAAAACGCATAGGAAAAGGTGCAGGAGTAAATCACTTTCTTTCATATCTTGTTTTTTTTGTTCTTTTACCAAATAGTTATAAATCAAAGAACTTACAAAAGATTTAAATTAAATTAAATTAATTTAAATATGAGGCACCAACCTTTGCACAGGAAACTGCCATGACCATCTTTGCTCCAGATTTTGCTATGCCGTTGGCCTCAGATCTTGAGCCAACCTACCAAATGAATATCAACCATTATGATCTGGGATTTTATGCTACACTTATGGACTATGCTACACTTAAAGAGGAACTATGCTACCAAATGAGCTACCAAATGAACTATGCTACACTTAAAGAGGTTTTGTATGCTCTTTGTATGCCTTTTATTGAGTGAAGTAGTATGCCCTGAGTTGAATCTCTCTACAAAGGATGCTTATATCTTTTTGAGTCTAATACAATGCTTATCAGTTTAGTGGATTGAGTTGTATCAGATTTTTGGTTTGGCTGGCCGTTTTATGTCTTCTTAAGGCCATTATGCTATTTATGTTGGTCATTGTTTTCTAAGATCAGTACTGCTTTCTGACTACCTGGTCAGTACTGCTTTCTGACTACAAGCTTTCCAATCTTGTTCTCTAAGAAGGTGCTTTCTAATTTGCATGCAGCTCTAATCTCTCAAACTACTTTAAAGATGATCACTTGAAAAGTGAGGGGTTAAAGTTATCCAAGAAAGGGACATTTTTAGAAGGTTATTTTGACTATGTTTTTTTTCTTCCATGTGTTGTCTTATTTTATATCCTTTTTGTCACTTCTCATGGATGGAATAATATTTCACATCACTGTTTTGTGGTACCAGGTGTTTGCCACAAACTCTTCCTTCCATAAGTCATTACTATGTGACATTTTGGTCAATTAGAATAATCCCATGTACTACTATGTTGAATAATTATTATTATTTTTCCCTATCTCCCTGCATCTAATTAAAGAGGAGTTGGAAGTTGGGAAACATGGGTTGGAAGTGTTGGGATAAAGAAGACACCCATAAATTTATATGTACTGTGGAGGGAGTGTATAAACAAGGGAAAATTGCTAAACCTATTGTGAGAATAGGTTGTGCAATTTTTCTACTCCATTTTGCCCCAAACATTTAAATTTTTGCTGTGATTTTAGTCCTCTCTTTTTAGTCCATGTCAGAACTTCATTTTTTGCTGGGATTGATTTGTACTATTTATATGTACTCTTGCATAAAGACTGCCATGCTTGTTTCCAGGAGGAAGCCTTGAGGTTAAACTCACTAATGTACCATCTGTTTTGCAAAAATAGTCTTAAATAATATGCATTTTCTCTTTTATTTTTTGAATCTGCATTTTCCTCTGTTTTTCCTACATTAGGTTAAACTCACTAATGTACCATCTGTTTTTCCTTCTTAATGGCCCAAGTTAGTAAAAGCAGTTTTAGCATTAAAAAATATTCATGTCATTGTTGATGAATAAACTTAGATTGACTGATTAATAAACTTAGTAAAAGCAGTAGCATTAAAAAAACCTTCCACATCAGCTTTAGTAAGAATGATTGGTAATTTAATATTATTGTTGATGAATATAATGGATCCTACACTCAGTAGTCACACTAGGCTTATAAATAGCATACTCATTGGGTTGTCAAAATTTGTGATATCTACTTATCAAAAAAACAAAAATGCTGATTTTTACTGGATGTGCACTCAACTACAATCTATTGTATCGATAAACTAATAAACTAATAAACTTTATATATTTTATATATTTCACTTGCTCAAGGAGAATGGCTTCATTGTATCGATAAACTAATAAACTTTATATCTTGCGTTTGGGGCTTACTTATATGGATTTTACTTTATTATATATTTCACTTGCTCAAGGAGAATGACTGGAAAAAGTTTTGTTAAGTATTGGTTTTCTTCTTTTGTTAGTTGTAAGCAAGGAATTATTGTAATCCTCAAGATGATTGGTACTTGTTTAAGCTGATATTGTGTCTTTCCTAACTAACTCATATACAGGTATTGTGTCTTTCCTAACTAACTCATATACAGGTATGCCTTTGAATATGAGAGCAATTACTTTTAGTTGAAAGTGATGAAGTGCACTTAGGATCGACTTGAAGTTTCTGGTTGGCTATGTACTGAACATATTTCTACTTGTTGTATACTGAATGTACTGAACATTTTTCTACTTGTTGTATACTGAATGTACTTTGTAGAACATTTTCTATGTACCTTTTGTATTATTAAGTAAAGGGAATTAAATCCTAGCTGATCTACTAACTTTGTTTCTAATACAAGTGAAAAAAATTACTGAAACTGTATGTTTCAATAGTAATTTTTTTTTATTTTGTAATTAAGTATTTGCAGCGATTTTTATTCTTTGCAAATAGGCAAAATTCGTTGCAAATAATCAGTTGCAGCGATTTTAGTCCTTGAAAAGTATGCAAAATGCAACACAGGAAGCAAGCATTGCTTTTGCACATTTGCAGCGCTTTTTGATTTTTTGCAGCGATTTTAGTCCTTGCAAAAACAATCAAAAGCAGCGCTAGAACGGTATGTTGCTTTTGACGTACACAATTGCAGCGCTTATAAATCAATTGCAGCGATTTCAAGTGTTGCAAAAAATAGCAAAAGCAACGAACTAAATGTAGCGCTGCTGTTGTTGGAGGCTATTGCAGCGATATTTAGTGATATAGCAAGGATAAAGTTCGCTGCAATTGATCAAATGCAGCGCTATGGCAATCACATGGGGTGGCCTTTTGCAGCGTGAAATGAGCGACTTTGCAGCGGTTAAAAAATACTGCAACTGAGGTGTTTTGCAGCGTTTTTTTAATAACGTTGCTATTGATCAAAAATATCACTTTTATACTGTCGAACATGCAAGGAGGGTAATAACGCTGCAATTGATTAATTGCAGCGTTTTTTGAATGTATTTACAAGGATTTTAAGCGCTGCAAAATGGCTAATTTCTTGTAGTGTATATACAAACCGGTTTGGTTATAGCCGGTTTTCAAAATGGAGGAACCACTCCCAGACCAAATCGGTTCAAAATCGGACCAACTAACCCAATTCTCCGGTTTATATTTTCATCTCTACTTAAATTTGTGTTTGTGAAAGTCTTGCATTTCACACCCCAATTGTCCAGAAGACCTCGCAGTACGTACAAAACACGTCCAAAATAGTAATGAAGTCAAATATTGCTTAACATAAGTAAACGACACTGCAAGAATTTTGACAATAAGCTAGGTCGCTTTTGAGCTAATTAAAATAATTATTCAATTGATTGCATGTTGATGTCTTCTTTGACGCGGTTTCATTGACTACTGATGGTGTTCATACTTGATCCATATATAGAACTTAGGAGCCTGCAGTCTTTTACCCCTTTCTAGTCTTCTCATTCACTTTCTTATTCCAAACGCACCATTTAATTTTGAATTTTCCACCTATATATATATATATATATAATTATGTGCAATCAATGATACAAATAAATCAAGGTAATCAGTCCCCATGCGCATTGGAATCCTATACAATTTCTTAACCTATTATATTTTCCTTTTAATTCAAGAAAAGATAGACACAATTTATGAATCTCGCTGTATTATTTAAAAATGTTGCATGGACGTTAATGTAATTAACTATAACATGATTCTTGGCATTCGTTCTCAAACAAAATTAAGTTTCAAAACTGCTGCGCGCCTATGGTAGGGTTTTAGACAAATATTCTCTGAATCATATATAATATGAAACCATTGTTTAAGATGATGCTGATTTTTTTAATATTTACCACGCATATGTCGTTGGCTAATTTAAATTAATCAAAATTTAAATTTAAAGAGAGAGAGAGAGAGAGAGAGAGAGAGAGAGAGAGAGAGAGAGAGAGAGAGAGAGAGAGAGTACATGCCACGGCAACATGCAAGGAAAGTTTCTTTCAAAGTCGACGAAAGTGATCATGACTTCTGCAGCCATATAGCACTATAAATTAACTTATATGAGCTGAGTGTAGGCAAGATTCAAGACGAGCTCGCACGGCAAGTTTTCCGAGTTTGATCTATTCCAAGCATATCTAGATCAATGAGTCTGAATTCCTTTTTCCATTTCATAACATTTTTCATATTAATTGCTATTGGGAATTTAGAACTTCCAAATTCACCCCTTATGATCTACCATTTGCAAAAATATAAAGAAAAATAGAGAAATAATATATAACAAAACAAGATTTTACATGAAAAAGTCTCAAAACATGAGAAAAACCACCAGATTTAGAGAAAAAAATTCATTATGTGAAAAATTATTACAATCACACAATTAATTTTCTTCTCACCCCACATACACCCATAAAGCTTCCACACTAGCACAACTTTAACTCTCACCTCTTCACATTCTTGGCCAGACACAGATTTATTGCACTTGCTGCTCTCAAATTTAGATCATTCCAATCTCCATTGCTCATTCCAGATCTACTCTTTGTTTCACTAGTCACGTTAGTATCATTGCTAACTTTAGGGGTTAGTTTGCCCTTCAACGTCTTATGTAATCCTGATTAAATCAAAACATCATTGACTTGTATTTGCCACAGGCTAAAATTGATTTTTCCATCAAATTTTTCCACCTCAAATCTGATAGCATTTGAAGCTCTACCTTTTGACATTGCCTTGATGGATTTTTTACTGTAGAAATAAATAGTACTCACTAAATAAGTTCTTAGAAAAGATTCTCTTTTCCTAAACAGAATTTCAAGGTTCCCAAGAAAGATTTGAGGGGTCACAATGGTCTCACTTAAAACCCAATCTCCTAGATAGAACTTGCTTAGACCATACATATCTACACTACTATATCGAAACTCCATCCCATCAAAAAAGACCTAGGCTCTGATATCACTTGTTAGAATTTGGATTTGCCAAATTCACTCCATATGATCTACCATTTGCATGAATATCAATAAAAATAAAAAAATAATAACAACACATGATTTTATGTGGAAAACTCCCAAAACAGGAAAAAAATCACCAAACTCAGAGAAGAAAATCCACTATGGATGAAGACACAAAGTGGTTGATTGGTGATGTCCAGTTTGTTAGGGATCTCTGCTTCCACAGTACAACAATTCGGTTGTTGGGAGAAGCCTTCAAAATAGACTAGCTGTTGGATTGCAATTGTGAGGTTGAGTACTGCCTTTTCTATCTTTTCAATTTTCTTGTCTCACCCAGCCCTGCCAAGACAATATCATTATTGCTGCTAATTTATGAGGTTTATGAAGCACAAGGACCCATAATGCCATATGCTTGGCTAGCACTTGTATTTGTAAACTTTTGAATAATATACTAGTTTTAGGTATGTAAATGCCTTGGATTTGGAATATAATAGTTAGAAATTATTGATCAGTTTGTAACTTAAACTGAGCAATGCTTTTTAACAGTTGATGAATGAATGTTGATGTTTAGCACCAAGTGTAATGCCATATATATTGCGGATGATTGTCAATACTTGATTTATCATTGTCCATTTATGATATAGGACCGATTCAATTACATGTTTAGCGTATTATTAGGTTTTGAATTATGGGGAACATGGCTGGCCACAAGCATAAATTACTTGCTTTAATATTGGCCATTGGGAAGTGTTATTAATTACCAGAAGATAATGATCAACTGCATTATATTACCAGTGTAAAGATAGTTTGCAATACTCAAATTGAAAAGAGCATATATATAATATGTGGTTTGAAAAAAAAAACAAAAAATTATTTGCAGCGAGTTTGAAAATTTGATAGAAGAAAACTAAGCATGAAACTGCCATTTAAACACACAAGCTTCGCCTAGAAAATCATTGGAATTGATCTATTACATCGGTTTCCTTCGAATGCTGCAACTGCACCCCAGGCCTGTTGGGGCGCTACTCAACTAAAGCGACGGAAATGGGTACCGTCTACTTCTTTCGTGACGCAATGGTAGCATCTAAACTAGCGATTTTATGCTTTATTGCTGCAATTTTTTTGTGTTGCAATCCATCGATTCCATCAATTGTTGGCTCAATCAAACGGCAACCTCATTTGCAGCGGAAGAAATCCCTCTTTGCATCGAATTTTGTCGTGTCACGATTAGTACTCTTTGCATCCATTTTCCCAATTTGCTACAACGATGCAGGAGCAACCATTTGTTGGCATCCAATGTACAGTGATTCGGAAGTCACAAGGACAAGGTAAGTTGCGAGGATATCATCATTTTTTGTGGGAAATTTCATCGTTAGAAAAGCTGGTATTCTTTGGAGTGCGTGAAAAATTATTACAATCACCTAATTTTTCTTCTCACTCCAAATACACCCACAAACTTTCCCACTAACAAAACTTTAACTCTCACCAATCGCATTAGCATATTGGCCATGCATCCATATCAGATCGATCTCTGCAGGTTTGATTAATGATCCTTTGTCTAATTCTTTTCATTTGCAAACACTTTAAAAAGTAGGTCTTTGTAGTTTTAGGTATTTATTCTTAAGTGTTTGTATAATTTTTTTGTGGCTAAAGTATTTACTTTTCTCAATTGAAGGGGCCCAATGTTGTCTTAATCAAAGCAGCATCCTGATATATATATTTTGTATACATTATACAATTGTGCACCAACACTTCTTTGATTAAGTATTTGCTAACTTTTGCAGATATTGAAGTAAGAAAACTAGCTACCAAACCATTGCCAAGTCCTCCCCCTCTACCAAACCATTTTATTACTATTTACACACACACACACATATATATAAATATATATATATATATATATATTTATCAAAACGGGCCTTAAAATTTAGATTCGTAGGTAATTTCAGTCAGAGTGATCTATACGTATAATCTTTGGCACGTTGTGGATTAGTTTTTGCCGTGTGGAACGGGGTGCTGGGTTGATGTATTGATTGTTGCATGCCGTGTGGGAGCTAGGGACAGTGTCCATAAAGCAAAATTAGGGACACTACTACATATATGAGGTTAGGTAAGCCCGAAGAGAGCAAGAGCAGATGACATGGGACTATTTTCCTTCTCCCGTTATATCGTTCTGGTATTATTACTCTCTGCAGCAATCTCGGCCATGCAGCCTTATCAAATCAGTGCAGGTTTGAATCCTACCTCGAACTTATTTCCTGATCAATATACCACTAGTGGAATATAGATGCTACCATTAACGAGTACTGTGTTAGTAATCTTGCTCTTATTAGAACAATTTCAATAAATTATATAAATACACACACACACACACACACACACATATATATATTTATATATAAACAGTTCATTCCCTTTAATTTGTAGAGTTGAGATATAGAAGAGAAATGAATTAAAGAAGTTTCTATCTAAAAAGGACATTTCATATTTTAGAGAAAACTTGTGTTTCAAAAGTGATGCTAAGATTCTCATGTTGCCCTGCAGAAACAAATTCAGATGTCTAGACTTGACATAAATAATTCAATTTGAGAATATCATGGTCTGTCTTAGTTTTTGTGCATGGAGAAAAGAAAAAGAAAAGAGAAATGATAAACCAACACCCAATCAACTATTTAAAAAAATAAAAAAAAAATTGTAAAAAATTCCTTTTTATTTCTACTTTAATTTGATATTTTTAAATTTTTTAAAAAAGTATTATTTTATAAAGAAGTTGTGAATTAATTACAGATGGGTTGTTCATGATGTATCACTTCTCGAATTGAAAGGGCCAAATGTTGTCTTAATCAAAGCAGCATCCTGATAATTATATTTTCTATGCATTTTACAATTTGTGCACCAACACTTGTTTGATTAGGTATTTGCTGACTTTTGCAGATATTGAAGAAAACTAATTACCAAACCTTTATTGGCATAATCTTTCAAATCACTGTAAACTTCAAATTATTAAGATATATGAAGAATGGATGAATTTATTTAAAAGGAGCAAAAGCAAAATTTATATGACAGCATAAATCAATAAAGTTTTAGATAATTAGCAATATTAATTTAGTTAGCATATATATTTATGTTAACAGTTAAGATCAAGCCTTATATATGTGTGTGTATATATATATATGTTAATAATCTCATGCATGTGTACAGATTATGCATGCCAGTAACTTTTCTTGGTAACCTATGAAAGATGTGCTACACATTGATGTAGAAAGGGTGACACTTAAACCAAGTACTGCATTTAATTGTTTGATTGAACGTTGAATTATGCAGATCATACCAAAGCCGGAAAACTAGCTAGTGATCACAGACTCCCGCCAAGTCCTCCCCCTCCTCCACTTTCAAACGTGGGTCCTCATATTTACAAGCCACCCCCAGCGCCATCGCCACCACCACCGCCACTGCTACCGCCACCGCCATCGCCACCGCCACTTCGTAATAATCCTTAGTTTAAAGGGGGAGTAATTTAAGGGTTTGCAATATATAGTTATAAGGTGTTTACTGTTTTTCCTTAATATAATAATAATAGGAAAAGTGGGAATTCAATTTCTACTATTTCTTTTTCCGGAGATCATTAATGTAATATATATTAAGGTGTATTTTTTTTCCTCTTTACATGCAATTTACTTATGATTGTTAATGGAAATATTGAATGAAGGGTTATGGAATAACGAGGAATTAAGTACTTGCGACACCTTTATCCACAAATTATCGCCCATTTTTCATTTTAAATTATAAAGCTAATTTTAGGAAAAATATATATTTTACACCTTTAATATATCTTTAGGTGTACTGAAGTCTCTAATATATCTTTATTAGAATAGAGTGACAAAGAGTTTGATTAGCATATGTTATTAAAGCATTAAGAGTCGAATATTTCTACATCCTTTTTATGGGATCAATACATATAGCCAAAGACCTGTAGCCTGATTGATTTTACTCCCAGTCCTCAGTCTAAAAAATGAAGGTCTAGAGTTTGAAACTACCCTCGCCCAAATGTATCCAAAAAAAAAAAAAAAAAATTGAAAAAATGAAAATATGTTGATATGAGAAGTGAAGAGGCTTTGGGGGATGTTCTTTTGTTTTGTATGTCAACAACGAATTAAGATGTGAGAAATCTGAGAGCTTAATTAATTTCTAGATATACTACCTGCCAATGCATCTACGTTAGCTTAGCTATTATTTCCTCAATCCTATTAAAATATTAATTTCTTTAAGTAACTTTAGGAGTAAATTGTTGAACATAACTTTAGGAGTAATCAAATTGATAAATATAGAAATTATAAACATTACAAAATAATAGATTGTAAATCTGTGCCAGAATCTATAAAACAAGCTCCAGGAGACACTTTCGAAGGGATTTTGAAGTAATATTATATACACTTTTTAGGATTTCTAAGTCCCACGTATTTTTTTTTTTAAATTACGATTTACTATTAAAATATGATTTTTTTCATATATTTTTCAGATTTACTCAATTTTTTTATTTTTTAATATTAATTTTATTTTTATTTTTATTTTTTTAGAATAACTAGATTTGCGCACAAACTACTATAAATATCATTTATGACGTAGATTTTGGGGGTGGCAAGCTTCGTTCTTCTGTGCGTAATAACAACGCTGTAAATGTGAACCACAAATGTCAAAGTCAACTTTCTTATATGGTTTGACTGACTAACAACTCTTTTTCTTTTCTTTGTTTAAAGTAAAATATATTACCGATCGAAGGAGTTGTTGATTCTACGCGGTAGCATTCAAAGTTGGGCTCCAAGTTTGGCACATCTGTACCAAAATGTCAGACTTGGAGCCAACGTTCGCGATCAAGTTGATTTAGATCATTAGATTATAAAATTATTTTTATTATAAAATAAATATAATATTTTATATAAAATTACGTCAATTTATAAATTTATTTTTATAAAATTTTTTTATAATTAAAACGCTTCTTTATAAATTCTTTACATTTCAAAAAATAACTGTTAATGCTGAAAAATAGCACAACAGGCCGAAAATAAGATAAAAAACCATTCCCAATCCATAGTGATGATTCAGGCCTCAATCGGTGTTGTTTAGAGACTCTGGTGACAATCCAGAGTCATTATACAGTGCATGTACATATATCCGTAATAGTGAATAGAAAAAAATAATAAAAATATCAAAAGAGATCGATAGAGACACACAAATTTACGGTTGATAGGGATTTGCAGAGGAATTTAGAAAATGAGAAAGTTTAGATATCTAGATTAGATTTCAATTTCTAAAGAGATAAATACAGCATGCTACCCACTGATCACTATATTTAATATTGAGGTCCGCATGATCACCCACGAATACTATAAAGATTGCATTTGAATGCTAATTAAGACGATATCAGATGATTTGAATTGATTATCTGTGAATTCTATTGAGATCATGTGTTTGTATATAAATAGATTGATATATGTGGTTGAATATATGGAATAGTTAAGTTGAGATGAATTTAATATTTTAACCAAATATAACCTAATGTTGTACTGTATATATATATATTGTCCATCTCTCCAAATTGTAGTATATTAATTTAGATTAAAAAAATTAGGAAATCTCATTAATCCGAGCCTATTATCTTTGGCATTCTGTGTATTATATAATTGTTGCCGTGTGGGACGGGGTACTACTGGATTGGTGGGTTAATTGTTGCCGTGTCAGACGGTGTACGTGCATAATGCATATAGCATTATTCGCACTTTAACCGAACATCTGAAACAAAAGGACACTACTTATGTAGATATAAATAAGAGGTTTGGTAAGGCCTAAGAGAGCAAGAGATAGCACAAAATTATCTTCCGAGCAGACATGGTGCTATATTCCTTCACTCGTTATATTATTCTGGTCATATTATTCTCTGCAGCAATCTTGGCCATGCAGCCGTATCAAATCAGTGCAGGTTTGAATCCTAGCTCGCTAAGCTCTAACTTAATTCCAGATTATTCATTAGTTGAAAATAGATGCTGCCATGCCATCACCACAAGATAAATATTTATTTGCTGTCAAAATGATTATTTATTACTATTCTCATCGTAAATAATCATTTTTGTCATAAATAATTCATCAGAAGTACTCATTTTTCTTACAGAATGTATGAACAAGTAGTGTGTTAGTAATCTTGCAATTAGAACAATTTCCATAAATTTTATATATAATATATATATATATATATCATACGTACACACACACACACACACATATATATATATATATATATAAACATGAGCTCATCCCTTTGAGATGATCTAGAAGAAAAAATAATTGAAGAACTTTCTATCATACAAACACAATACTTCATATTTAATTGAAAACTCGTGTTTCACAAGTAGTGATGATCAGATTCTGTTGCGTACAGAAACAAAATAAGATGTCTTGAGCACTCTTGACATTATAAATAATTCAATCTGAGAATATTATGTATGGTCTGTCTTTGTTTGCGCAGGAAAAAAGAAAAGAAAAGAAAACACATGATAAACCAGCACCCAGTTACAACTTATGATCTACAACTATTTAATAAAATAACAATTTCTTTTATTTTTGCTTTATTTAATTTGTTGTGTTTAATGTTTTTTTAATTATTATTTTATAAGAAAAGTTGTGAATTAGTTACATATATACGAGTTGTTGATGTATCACTTCTCAAATTGATGGAGATAAATTTATATTAATTTCTTAACAAAAACGGCATCCTCACAATATATATTTTGCATACATATAATATGATACAATTTGTGAACCAACACTTGTTTGATTAAATATATTAGCTAGATTTTGCAGATACTGAAGCAAGAAAACTAGTTGATTTCGCGCAACATCGCACCATGCCAAGTCCCCCTACACCAACAGCAAACCAGCAGATACATGTACATGGTTGAAGCGTACATCATTTGCCAATTAAACATCGATCATCCTAAACGTACCTGCACCAAAACCAAAAACCGGACAGCCTCTGCATGTACATGATGCATGCATGAAGCGTGCGTACATGATATATATGGTTATATATATGTTAGAAGAGAGTGACAAATTAAGAGTTTGATTGGCATTAAGAGTGGAATATTTCTACATCCTTTTTATGGGATCAATATATATATATATATATATATGATGTAAGATTTGAGTGTTTCGCAAATAATCTTTTTGTTGCAATAAATTAATTACAAAAATTCGTTTTTCTAGTAATATAATTAATTAATTAATTTCTGGATATACAGCTGCCAATGCATCTACAACGTTAGCTTAGCTATAATTTCCTCCATCCTATTAAAATATTAATTTCTCTGAATAAATAGACATTAAATGAACCAATTGTTGAACATAACTTTTGAATTTCGAAGTGATAGATTAGGGAGAGAAGAATGGAATGAAGTAATTTTGCTATGATTTCATTCATATCAAATACGTGTTACAGTGCATGTTTTTATACACAACCATGTCAGAATATTCTTTTCTAACAAATTTAGACACGTATACAATTGAAGAGTTATTCTAGATGGTTCTTTCCTTTAGCTGAGCTGGCTCCTTCTTCAATTTCACTAATACTCCCCGGCGAGCCAAGCAGGGCTGGAAGAACTGTGAGGCTTGATCTAAGAGTGCAGAACCGGGCTGTGGATAGCGGTTTGGTAAGCACATCAGCAATTTGGTCCTTACTAGAAAGAAAGGAGACTTGAAGAGTCTTATTGTGAATACGATCCCGGACAAAATGATAGTCAATATCAACGTGTTTGGTTCGTGAGTGCATAACTGGATTGACCGACAGGTAGGTGGCGCCTAAGTTATCACAATAGAGTATGGGAGGTTTGGGTAAGAAGATACCCAACTCAGAAAGTAAAGACTGGACCCAAATTAATTCACAAGTGGCATGCGCTAGGGCCTTATATTCAGCCTCAGTACTGGATCGAGCAATGGTAGACTGTTTCTTGGAGCTCCAACAAATCAAATTAGAACCATAGAAAACACAATGGCCCCCTGTAGACTTTCTGTCATCCGGACACCCTGCCCAGTCAGCATCGGAAAATGCAGACAGAGTTGGTGTAACGGATGATGTAATGACCAGACCATAATCCAAAGTATGCTTTAGGTAGCGCAGGATACGCTTTACAGATTGCCAATGGGAGACACATGGTGCATGCATGAATTGACAAACCCGATTGACTGAAAAGGCTAAATCAGGCCTGGTAAAGAGCAAGTATTGTAGACTACCCACAACACTCCTATAAAGTGTTGGGTCTTCCATGGCAGATGAATCGAAAGCCGATAGTTTCATAGACGGAGACATGGGACTACTGACTGGTTTACAGTTGTCCATATGTGTCTTTTTAAGTAAGTCCAAAATGTATTTACGTTGAGATAGCAGTAGCCGAGTAGAAGTACGATGACATTCAGCTCCCAAAAAATAATGAAGGTCACCAAGCTCTTTCAGAGGAAATTCATCACTCAGAAGATGAATAAGATAAGAAATAGCATGCGGGTCTGAACCAGTTAGGATCACATCATCAACGTAGACCAAAAAATAGATGACAACAGATTGATGCCGATAGACAAACAGAGAAGTATCCGACTTAGAAGTCACAAATCCAAGCTCAAGCAATTTTCGACTCAGCCGTGCATACCACGCACGGGGGGCTTGTTTCAGTCCGTATAAAGCTCGATTGAGCTTACATACATAATGGGGAAATTGGGGATGAACGAACCCCATAGGTTGGGACATGTAAACAGTTTCATCTAATAAACCGTGCAAGAAGGCATTTTGCACGTCCAATTGGTGAATGGACCACTGAGAAGAGAAAGCAACGGAGAGAACCAACCTGATAGTTGCCGGCTTCACCACTGGGCTGAAAGTCTCGGAATAATCTAGTCCCTCAAGTTGACTGTAGCCTTTGGCTACTAGCCGTGCCTTACGCCATTCGATTGAGCCATTGGAGTGAAACTTTGTTTTGAAGATCCAGCGACAGCCAACGAGATTGTGAGAGGGAGCCAGAGGTACTAGTGTCCAGGTATTATTGGAAAGTAGGGCTTCAAACTCGAGCTGCATGGCTTTACGCCATTCGGGGAACCTAGAAGCCTCGGTAACAGAGGATGGCTCATCTGGAGGAGTGAGAGAGGTAACGTGAGCTCTGGGTTTTGGCCAAGCCACAGTGCCGTCGGTTCTAACTTTTGGAAAATGGAGGTTGGATTTCGATCGAGTTTGGACAAAGTACTCATATGTAGGAGCAGAGATAGACGCAGACGTTGGGAGATGCAGGGGAGCTTGAGGGGAAGAGGGAAGTGCTACAGTGTGTGAGGAAGATTCTGGAGGTGTGGTGATAGATCGCATAGGACTGGAGGGACGGGTAGATGTGTGGTGATTTTGACCGTGGGGCTGGAGCGTATGGTCAATTGGAGTATGACTTAATTCCATCGGATTTGTGGGAGATATGGACCGTGAGGGAATATGAGGGGTGGGCCGTGAGGGAATATGAGATGTGGGCCGAGAGAGGGAGTTATGAGTGGGTCGGGATACAGGTGTAGCTGAGGTAGGAGGGGAAGAAGGTGAAATGGACCGGACGGACAGTGAAATGGGTAGAGTAGCGTGGGAAGAAGGTTGAACTGGGCTGATGTTGGTCTTTTGAAGTGGAAAACTGTGTTCATCAAATAACACATCTCGGGAGACATACATTCGTCCAGTTGGAAGATGAAAACACAGATAGCCATGATGATTTGGGCTGTATCCAAGGAAAACACATGGAAGAGAACAATAATCCATTTTGTGTTTGTTAAAAGGCCAGAGATTAGGCCAACAAAGACATCCAAAAGTTCTCAAAAAATTATAATTTGGAAGTTTATGCCATAAAAGTTCAAAAGGGGATTTATTGTTTAATACAGGTGTGGGAAGCCGGTTGATCAAGTACACAGCCGTATTGAAAGCATTGGACCAAAATTTTTGTGGAGAGAATGAATGAGCAAGAAGAGCAAGACCAGTTTCGACTATGTGTCGGTGTTTTCGCTCAACCAAACCATTTTGAGCATGAGCATATGGACAAGTCAAGCGATGTGAGATGCCAAAGGAATGTAAAACATGAGTGAGTGAGCGAAATTCACCACCCCAATCAGATTGAAGAGCACGAATTTTTGCATTAAGAGAGATTTCAATATGTCGTTTAAAAGTGATAAAAGTATTGACTACATCCGATTTACACTTTAAGGGAAACAACCAAGTAAAACGGCTGTAGTCATCCACAAAGGACACATAGTAACGAAAACCACCCCGTGATAAAATGGGTGCAGGACCCCAGACATCAACAAACAGAAGTTGTAAAGGAGCTGTGGATCGTGAAGTAGACGCAGCATAGTGAAGTTGATGGAGTTTGGCTTGACAGCAAGAGGAACACAACCCAGGGGTGGAGGAAGACTTCACAGGTAATGAAAGATGAGAAATTATTCGACGAACCAACTGCATGAATGGATGGCCTAACCGGACGTGCCATTGGAAGGAGGAAACTCTAGAACCAGTGTACGCATGAAGAGACGTTGGGGTTGATGGAAAAACATACATGCCATTGTTAGTAGGACCTTGTAGCAGAATGTTCTTGGTGCAAGAGTCCTTCACATAGAAAAAGGAGGAATGAAATTCAAAAAACACACAATTATCTTCACATAATTTGCGAACAGAAATTAAATTCTTAGAAATAGAGGGCACGTGATAGAGTTGAGAGAGAAGAAGATTGCCATTTTGGGAAGAAATGTTGGAGGTGCCGACGTGATGTATCGGGAGGGAATTTCCGTCACCCACACGAACCTGATCTTCACCCTTATATTCAGAGGGATTCAAAGACAAATTAGAAAGGTTATGGGTGAAATGGTGAGTTGCTGCGGAATCGGGATACCAATTGGAGTCCACGGAAGAAGCAGTATCATATGGGTAGGATGGAGCAGAGGTGAGGTTAGCCGAAAAAGAGGGAGGGGGTGGGGTTTGATAGCTATGGTCAAAACGGTAATAGCATTGAATGGCCGTATGACCGTGTCTATGGCACACTTGACATTGAGGGCGATTTGGGGAAAAATGGGTAGTGGAGAACCGACCACTGTGACGGCCACGACCACGGCTCCGGTTGCCTCATCTGCCTTGAAATAAACCTCTTCCTCTGGTACCACTGGATATTGTGGTAGAGTTTGCCGAAAACTCAGCTGTGGTAGTGAGATTGGTCTGTAGATGGGAGAGTCTGGATTCATGGGTGAGGAGATGACTATAGACTTGTGAGGGAGTAACCAGATCAATCTGAGTGGTGATGGAGGTAACGACGGCATCAAAATCTGTACCCAAACCAGCTAACACGTAAGTGATAAAATCAAAGTCACAAACGATTTTACCAGATGCAGCAAGGGTGTCCCGAATAAGTTGAGCTTTCTGATAATATTCTGCAATTGATTCGGAGCCTTTCTTGAGTGTGGTGAGTTGGTACTGAAGCTGCATTGTACGGGCTCGGGATTTAGAAGCAAACAGATCGGCTAGAGTATTCCAAATTTCCCGTGAGGTAGAGGCAGCAACAACATGGGCAATAAGACTTTCAGACAGGGACGAAATGAGAATGGTCATGAGAGCTTGATCTTGCTGTCGCCAAGCAAGATAAGCTGGGTTTGGCTGCTGGGAACTTTCATCAAACAGGGGTGGTGCAGTGATGGTACCATCGATATAACCAAAAACATTCTGACTATTGAGGTAAGGCATGAGTTGGGCCTTCCACAATAGATAGTTTTCATGGTTTAACTTCACGGTAATGAAGTGGGAAGGAGAGGGGAGGGAAATTTTTTCTGCCATGGCTAGGCTTCGGACGTGAGTCCTTATGCGGCTCTTGATACCATGATAGATTAGGGAGAGAAGAATGGAATGAAGTAATTTTGCTCTGATTTCATTCATATCAAATACGTGTTACAGTGCATGTTTTTATACACAACCATGTCAGAATATTCTTTTCTAACAAATTTAGACACGTATACAATTGAAGAGTTATTCTAGATGGTTCTTTCCTTTAGCTGAGCTGGCTCCTTCTTCAATTTCACTAATACGAAGCAATCAAATTGATCATAAATATATATAGAAATTATAAATATTAAAAAATAATAGATTGCAAATCTGTCCCAAAATCTATAAAAACAAGCTCGATCGAAGAGGCACTTTCGAAGGGATTTCTGGGAAGGGTATGGGAAGGGTATGTAGAAGAGAAAGGAATATTGGTCGTTGAGGATTGGGTACCTCAAGCAAATTAGATACTAAGGTCCCGTTTGAATGTTCGTGGGTATTTTTTATTATTTTTTAAATTAAGATTTATTATTAAAATTAAACTTTTTTTTTCATATAATATTTTTCAGATAGCTAGATTTGCACACACCGACTATAAAATCATTTTTCTAGATTTTGGGCGGGGTGCCCAAGCTTAATTCTTCTGTGCGTAACAATGTTTTGAATACCGTACCGGATGCCGTACCGGTCAAGGCACTGGAACGAAATATTTCGGTACCGGTACCGTTTCGTGTACCGTTTCGGGATAGTCGATATATAAATAAATTATATATATAAATATATATATATATATTAATTATATTTCAAAAGAATAATTTATATATAAATAAATTATACATAAATACATATATCTATATAAATTATAAATAGTTTAGTCTAAATTGGGGGTAAAAAAATAAATTTGTAGTTTGAAAAAATGAAAAAAAAAAAAAAAACGAAACCGAAATACCGGCCGGTACGGGCCGGTACAGGCCGAAATCTCGGCCGGTACGGCCGGTATTTGAACCGGTACGAAATTACAGAATTTCTGTACCGGTCCGATGGCCGGTACGGAATATACCGACCGTACCGGCCGGTACGGTACGATTTTAAAAACATTGGTGCGTAATAACAACGCTAGAGACGTGAACCACAAATATCAAAGTCAACTTTCTTATATGGTTTGACTGACTAACAACTTTTTTTCTTTTCTTTGATTTAAGTAAAATATATTACGTATCGAAGGAGTTGTTCATGAAGCTATGCGGTAGCATCCAAATATCTTTTGCAGTGTGTGATGGGTTGCCAAACTTACTGCCCAACGTTCACGATAAAGTTGACTTTGCTTCCACCACCAATCAACATTTGTTTAGAAAGTCAAACCTTGTTAAGGGTATCGGTATTAATTCAGTAATCGTATTATATAATCGTATTATATAACTGTATCCACTTTCCAATAGGAGCAGACTGGATCGGGAAAAAAAAAAAACCGGTCCTAATGCACAGCTCTACCTGGCACTCCAGCTAGCCCGCCTTGCTTGCTCAAGGTTTTTGATCTCCCGCCGGCCACATCCGGCCTCAAGCTAACAAATTAAACCGATCGAGAAATGCTTAATTAATTTGTGGCTTGATTATGTATATTATATTATAAAATTATTTTTATAGATTTAAAATTAATTCATATAAAATCACATCAATTTGTAGATTTGATCTCTTATGAGTAAAGCACTTGTTTATAATTTCCTCCCATTTTAGAATTATGATTACTAGAAAAAGACAAAAGATGTTATCATTGAAATTGTCAAATTTTATTATTGTTAGAATTTTGCAAAAATAGCACCATTGAGATGATCCAATTTTTTCAAATTTGACCATTTGGAAGATAGATGAATTTTTTTTTTTCCTTGAAATATTACGATTAGGAAAGGACATATTTTT
Organism: Carya illinoinensis; assembly: GCF_018687715.1. Classification (NCBI taxonomy): domain Eukaryota; kingdom Viridiplantae; phylum Streptophyta; class Magnoliopsida; order Fagales; family Juglandaceae; genus Carya; species Carya illinoinensis. Next base: position 36,081,642 of record NC_056766.1, read on the forward strand.
ATTTTTATTTTTTCCAATTGATTGTTTTTGGGCTGCCAAAAGCTCAAATTAGAGCTTATTTGGATACTAGAATATTTGTGAATAATAGTAAAATAGTTTAAATTAAGATGTTTAATTGAATTTTGAGAAACGAGAGAAAAAAATTTGATTAAAATATTATAAAATTAAAATTGTTTTAATATAATTTTTTAAAACATATTTTTTTAAAAAATTAAAACATATTTTTTTAAAAAAATTAAAAAATTTGTATTGTTTTGTTTCGAACTTTGAAAATGTTGTAATGATTAAAAAAATAGAAATTATAGTTGCAGTTATGAGTGTGCAAGTGCTGTGTAATTATAGTTGGTTCTCCCCTTCAACAACTTCTTTACCATCCACAATAAAGGCGGCCAACTCGGATGCACCCTATCGCCAAAGAAACAAAAAGAAGAGGGTAAGTATGATGTAGTCGATAAAAATGAAGAAAAGATAACTAGGCACAATAGACCTCTGAGAAGAGCTCCATAAGGGATATGGTCACAAGCTCAAGAGACTCCGCTCGAGCCCCTCCTCCTTCTGATCGGGTAGATAGAGGAATGACCTCAATTGGTCTCTCTTTGCAAGAGGACTGGGAGCTTCTCATAATCCTCTCTTTAGGGGTAATGGCAGGCTGGGAAAGAGAAGTGTAGTTAGCAGTAGGAGGGAGCTTCTCATAAGAACCCTGCGGCCCCCTATGTCACTAAGGCCATGGTGACTCCCTCCCTTGGTCCACAGCTCCACGACCACCTCACCTCCAGAAATAGGCAACCTTACACCTGATAAGGAAAGGAGAGGACTGGTCATCTTCTTGGCAATGAGGTTAGGAACAGTGGCCAAACCTGGTTCCACGTCCTCCATTCCAAAAGTTCTCTCGGTAGGCTCCTTAGTAGGAGCCACAATGAGCCCATCAATGGCATTGGCAGAAGTAGGGTTTTCTCTTGGTGGTTGGAGATGAGAGACTCAAGGGTGGATAACCTCTCCTCATCTGGTTCAGGGCTTCTTGTGTGATCTTCTGCAACATCATAAGAAATTTGACCCTTGATGGCAGAGTGCGTTGTGGACAAAGTGGAGGGAATCATCTCCACATTCACTTCGGGAAGGGCCTCCACCAAAGTTGACCGTCGGGGGTCCAATTTTAGGAAGGCCCCATAGATGTGCGTCAAAAGTATCTCAGCCCCCAAAGACATCCTACAAGGGCATGTCGGTGTGACTGGCTCAATGACCACGACCATAATAGACTCAACGGCCATCGTGGCCATAGAGGGAGGGACGACCAGTTCTTTGGGAGCAACAAAGCTTCTGTCTCCATGTTTCCCTAATGGCTTCAATGGGGAACTAGACAAGATCAACTGAGGGTCAGGTGGCCTAGAGGGAATCGTGAAAGGGATACAGGGTTGTTGTCAACCCTAGCTAGGGGGCTGGGGAAATGCTCCTGAGCTAAGGGGGCCTCTAGCCTCATTGGTATAGTGTAGTCATCGAAAACTGTGTGGCCCAAGGGAGGCAAAAACTGCCTTGTGTTCTCTTTCGTAAGAAGAGCCTCTAAAGGAACATTGGATGGGTGAATCTTCACTCACTCTTTGATGATGGCGATACGTCGTAGTTCTTCAGAGGATGCCTTCGATCAAATCGCCTTATCATTAGGAACCACCCCCTATATGGCCTAGATGAGGAACTCATGACTAGTAATCTGTTCGATCAGAAATTCCCACCCTCCACCAAGCACAAAGAAAAACTTGTAGGTCCAATCTTTGACCTTGCGGTAGCACTGCTCCCAAGAGATGAGGGCGTGCATTGCCCTGAAATTGCAAATGTTCCACTCAAGCTTTATGAGGTTATGGGTTAGGAGAAACTCACGGCCGGTAAGGTTTTTGTGCTCTAGTCAGTTTCAAGGAATGCTTGGGGCCAGAGGATGCAGCAACACATCAGTATCCTCCAAGCTTTTAGGTGGATTTGAGAGGAGGCCAATCCGAGGTAATTTAGCAGGTCGCAAATAGGGTTGAGGGAATGGTAGCCTCAGCTTGCAAGAAAATATGCTGGGGAAGAGGACGACCTTCAAGGCATAGCCTTCATCGTCAATAGCCCCTATGCACAAGCTAGGAACCTCAAGGGACATTGTGTCAGGGATGTGAAAAGTGGAAGCCAACGACGGCGGGAACCTAGGGGTAACATTAGAGCGCAAGTTGTTCCCAAGGAAGAATTGCTCTATGGCATGAACCTTGGACTTGTTCATATCTTCAGGAGTTTTCGGTTGAATGGCCTTATTGGGAACCATCGAAATTGAGAAGAGTGGCAGAGAAGGAAGGAAATCAAGTTAGAAGAATAAAAGTCTTGCACATAGAGAGCAAATGTTATGGTAAAAAGGAGAAATAACGGCATAACCTTCCTTTTTTAAAAATTAAAAAAAAAAAAAAGATTCATGGCCCCATGTCCAAGAGTGGCCCCTACCCCAAGTTTATTAAAGAACCCTTAGTTATGGTGGAGGAAAACCGTGGTAACAAATCTCAAGCATCTAAGTTTACAAAATAAAACAATAATGCTTAAAACCAAATAGAACCAAAGAGAAATAGATGCTAAAATAAATACAATCAGACCAAGCCCTCTAGAAAAAAATCTCAAAAAGACCTCAAAACAAATAAAGCTCATTTCTCTCTAATATAAGGCATACCCAAACTATCCATATGAATCAAACCTCGCAAATGGCTTTGTAAAACTTCTTGACCATCAAACTTTGAATAAATTCCATGAGAACCTTCTTTCGCCAAACAAATTCGCTACCATATTTGCTTCGTAAAAAATGTGCCTAAAACGAGTGTTGATCTCATGAGCAAGCTCTTTGATCTCCTCCCAAAAATCCCAAAGAAACCAAAGTCGACAAATTCTTGATGCAAGCCAATTCATGACAGCCAATGAATCCGATTCCACTAAAACATCCCGCAATCTCAATCTTTCGAATAGCCAAAGGCCATCAAGTAATGCTTTAAATTCTGCTATAGTATTAGTTGCATAGCCATAGGGGTGCGCAAAGCCTGCTATAACACTATCATTGGAATCTCGAATAATACCTCCACCACTTGACTCTTTCAGATTATCACAAGCACCACCATCAACATTCAATTTCATCCTTCTTATATTAGGCAATTTCCATTTAATAAAAATCGATCTTTTCATATGAATAGGAACAATCGGAATATTTAAACTTTCCACCAACAAACTATCATTATTTCCCATATGTTGGAACTTTTTCAGATTGCAAGAAGCATCTTTAAGTAAAAACTTCACATTTCAAATATTATCTTCTATCTTAAAAGACATACCTTCCATTCTAACAGCACATCGAGATTTTCATAAAATTCAAGAAATAATAATAGGAAGGGCACCACGTATCCAACCGACTTGAGAGTGGAACGTCATTCGCTGTCACCAAAAAGACACCATACCCTCCTCCCAATTTTGGATCAGCGGCAACCTTATCTAGCAAAGGTTTGCAAAAAATTTCCACACCTTTTGAGCACTTGTTCCCTCACATAAAATATGATACAAAGTTTCTACTTGAAGCATGGCACGACAATGGCATTTTGAGGCCAAGAGAATGCCCATGTGTTTAATAATATCATCAGTCAGCACTGCTCCTTTCTTAGCCCTTCAACAGAACTGTATCAGAAGGGGGATACAGAAGGGTTAGAATCTCGTGAAGCACATGATATGAAGCGGTGCGGGAAACCAAAACGATGCACGTAGCTAGATCTGAGGAGTTGAGTAGTCAGGCTATAAGGGTTGAAAATGTAAAAGAGAGAGGAAGATGATAAAGAGAGAGGGAAAATTAAAGATAATGGGATGGGAGAGGCTCATCGTGCAAGTGAGGGATACTTTTGGCCAGCCCCAAAAGTGTCATGAGTAAGTGGGAATAGAGGTCCCCGGAAAGTGGCATAAGGAATGATGGGCACTGATAGGAGTGATTGGGGATGATGTGTGTCGGCCTATCGGCTGCCTTAGATCATCACTAGAACATGACTACCAGGATGAGTATAAGGGAAGCTTTGGCCACCCATTCCCTAGGAAAAGGAGGGTGGACGCCACCAAGACAGGCCAAGGGGCTGTAAACACATCAAGTCCCTAGCAAGCGGCTGTTAGAAAGCGTGTGGAAGAGGCAACCATGATCCATACTTTGAGAAAGGTGGGCACCACTGTAGCAGACCAAGAAGCCACCAAAATGATAGTCGGGAAGTAGCAACTATTGGGATGCATGTCGAGAAAGCCATTGTGATCACTTCTTGAAGAGAAAGAAAGAGAAGTCATTGGCCCCAGCCGAGGGAAGCACCGAGACATAAGTTAGAACTCATAAGTTAGAACTCATTGCCACATTAATCATTTCTTTCATGATGCCACACCAAGTAAATGATTCATGTGCTTGAAGGATGGGCAAGATGGGACAACTCCTCGGAAATAGGAGTCAGTGATTCCCCAAACCTATTATAAAAGCAGACTCAAGGTATATTCAAACTCATGGAAATTCAAGGCTTAAAAACACTTCCTAAAGAGGAAACTGACTTTGACATTGGATGGTCCCCCGACCAGCTTCGAGCCTTCCATTGAATTTAGGGGTGTAACCAATATAGTTCGGTCCGATTTTGTACAAATTTTGGAATCTAATCAGTATACATCAGTTTTTCATTTTCAAGAATCGATGCCGCATCGGTTACCATCCAAAACCAATACCTCCAGTTTTACCAGTTCCGGTCTAGTTGGGTTTGGTTTTTCAGTTTTAATTAAGTGCCACTGTGTCATAGAAAAATCTGTTATACAAAAATCTATATCACTATAATATTAGTATATATATTATAGTGACATAGTGATACTAACATTATATGTTATACATAATGGAATATAATAATACATTAATACTAAATTATTACTACTACTATATACTATACTAATAGTGATATTAATACTATATATGGTCATAGTGATATAGTACTCATAGTGATATTAATACTATATATAGTCATAATGATTTAGTTATAGTGAATTAGTGATTAGTATAACTACATAATAGTATTAGTATTAGTATAACTATATATTAGTAGGAATTAGTTATAATGATTTAGTATAACTATATTAGTATAAGTTATAGTGATTTAGGATAACTATATTAGTATTAGTATAAATATTAGTTAAAGTTACAGTGATTAATGATTAGTATAACTATATATTAGTATTTGTTATAGTGATTTTAATTTAGTACAACTATATAATAGTATTAGTATAACTATATCACTTGTAATAATAATAAAAAAAAAACTATCACTAATAGTATTAGTATACTAATACTGATAGTTTTAGTATTACTTTATCACTAGAGTATTATTTAGTGATATAGTATTAAAATAACTACTAATGCTACAATGAGATATATAGTTATTTATATATAAACTTAAAGTGGATTACTAATGTTATTAGTATTTGGGCATAAAATGTAATTAATATACTAATATACATTTTTATACTAATTAATTAAAGTGAAATGTAATTAATATACTAATGTATATTAGTATTACTAATGTATTATGTATTTATTAAAAGGAATATGTTGAGAATTTATTAAACTATAAAATGTAATTAATATATATTTTAATTAATAACATATCATCATGAAATTAAAAATTGTTGGAGTTATACTACAAACCCCCGTTCTCTCTCTAAAAACAAAACCTCTTCATTCTCTCTAAACCCAAATAGAAATCAAAGGAGGGTGGAGCTTCAGCTCCTCCCTTCGTCCCTTCTTCCATCTGCTTTAGACCAGATGAGTGTGGTTTTGTTTTTGTTTTGTTTTTTCTTTTTTGGGTTTTCCAATTCAAAGGGAGAGGAATAGTAGATCTGTTGCTTTCTAAAGCCTCGAAACCAACACGCACCCAACCGTAGGATGCCCAAGCTACCAATCGCTTAGACGAACGAAGAATTTTGTCGAAAGGAGTGGTGCGTGTACCTCACGCGTGGATCAAAGTTGAGGGTGTGATCCACTCACCACCGCAAGGGGAGCTTCCTACAGCACCACACATGACAGATTTGGATTTAGGGCAATCGGTTTCTTCAAAACTAACCTGCCTACCGCTCAGTTAGGGTGTCACGTGTCCCTCATGCATCCCTGTAGTGTTTTGATTTGGTTTTATTGTTTTTTTTTCCTTAAAGGGAAGGTGCGGATCTCTAGCTTTGTATGTTGTAAATTGTTTATTTTCCCATCTTTATATATGGTTTTGTGTTGTTTTTGTTTAGGTAGTAATAAAAACCTCCTCTCCCCTAGAGGGTGGGGATGGAAAACCCTCTCTTCCTTTAGAGGATGGGGGATGAAAGCCCTCTTCTCCTCTGGAGATAGGGGGGATGAAAGCTATCTTTGCTTTTGGTAGTGTTTGTCTCTACAATTTGTTTGTAGAGAATTACATAAGTTAAAATAATACCAATCTCAAAATAATTTAAGTGCTGGTAGGAGCCCTAATAGTAACTAGTTGGCTTGTATAGTATATCAGGTCACAGTTGTAATTTTGCTTTCATTAATGAAGATTAAGTTTCTATTTATAAAAAAAAACATATAATCAACAAATGTTCATGTTTAAGATTAATCTTATGTTATAAATTATAATATAAAATTATTTCATATATAATTATATATTATATATAAAAATTATATATATAAAAAGTATTTTTTACAACATTACAAATTAATTAAATATATATATACAAACCGGTTTGGTTTTAGCCGGTTTTTAAAATGGAGGAATCAGTCTCGGACCAAATCGGTTCAAAATCGGACCAACTAGCCCAATTCTCCGGTTTATATTTTCATCTCTACTTGAATTTGTGTTTGTGAAAGTCTTGCAGCCCACACCCCAATTGTCCAGAAGACCTTGCAGTACGTACAAAACACGTCCAAAATGGTAATGAAGTCAAATATTGCATAACATAAGTAAACAACACTGCAAGAATTTTGACAATAAGCTAGGTCGCTTTTGAGCTTAAAATAATTATTCAATTGATTGCATGTTGATGTCTTCTTTGACGCGGTTTCATTGACTACTGATGGTGTTCATACTTGATGCATATATAGAACTTAGGAGCCTGCAGTCTTTTACCCCTTTCTAGTCTTCTCATTCACTTTCTTATTCCAAACGCACCATTTAATTTTGAATTTTCCACCTATATATATATATATAATTATGTGCAATCAATGATACAAATAAATCAAGGTAATCAGTCCCCATGCGCATTGGAATCCTATACAATTTCTTAACCTATTATATTTTCCTTTTAATTCAAAAAAAGATAGACACAATTTATGAATCTCGCTGTATTATTTAATAATATAATGTTGCATTTAATGTAATTAACTATAACATGATTCTTGGCATTCGTTCTCAAACAAAATTAACTTTCAAAACTGCTGCGCGCCCATGGTAGGGTTTTAGACAGACATTCTCTGAATCATATATAATATGAAACCATTGTTTAATATTTACCATGCATATGTCGTTGGCTAATATAAATTAATCAAAATTTAAATTTAAAGGAGAGAGAGAGAGAGAGAGAGAGAGAGAGAGAGAGAGAGAGAGAGAGAGAGAGAGAGAGAGAGAGAGAGAGTACATGCCACGGCAAGGAAAGTTTCTTTATGTGGTAAGTATGTCAATACATTTATCTATTACCTTTTAATTTACTAATGTGTTCTCTTAGTATGTCAATACATTTATCTATTGCCTTTTAATTTACTAATGTGTTCTCTTATGTGTTTAAATGGATGATGAGCAAGTGGCACAATCTGGACCCTTGAAGCTATTAATATTGAGCTGATTGATCACATGGGAAGCCCGTGACTTCATCTGAAGGATCATGTGCTAAGCCGCTGGATTGCTACATGTATTGGCATCTGTTGTAACATATATATACATATCCATATGTTGTAAACCCTAATCGATTCATTCATTTGTACATATCAACTGTTTTGAGAGGTAGAGTAAGAGAGAGAACAGAGAGGGGGCGATATTAGGATTTCTAGAGTTTTCTGAGAAAGTGAAGAAATCTGTGCGATTTCTGTGACGCTCCCAACTCCCACGTACGTACACGTGGAAATCGAGACATCAAGATGATGACAACACGGGCACACATCCCATCGCCAAGTGCCAAGTGTGTGTACATGCAACACGTGTACATAAAAACCACGCAGCGGATAATAAAAGACTTCAACTAAGTACCAGAATTTTGTTTAAATACAAGCTTGCTTAAAACAAGTGTAATAAAATATTACAAATTTAACATTGTTTTAAATTAAGATTTCATAACATAAAAGCGAGTAAAATAATTTTTGGAAATAAAACAACTCCAACGTCAGTACTCTGGCGGAGCCACCTCCTCAGGGTCAGCCTCCTCCTCATCTACAACAAAATCTACGAAACCCAAGACGGTACTGCAGGTAAGTAATAATCCAAACAAACCTCAAGATAAAAATATATTCATGCCACAACAATATGCATGAACATGATGCCATATGCATATGTCCCAAAAATTCACATTTTCCATGCACGCCAAAAATTTCATTTTGGCTCAAAACATTTCCTTTAAACATAACCTCGCTATTATCCCAGATAATGACCCAAAAACCAATTTTGCCATGTTCTCAGAAAATGGCCCATTAACCAAACCATCAGAGCACTGTAGGCGAGAATCGCAAGCAGGAGTACTCTACCACCATCCCTACGTGTTCACCGTAGGCGGAAATCACAGGCGGGATTCTACCACCGTCTCTACTTACCACCATCCCTACGCTGCTTGCACTGTAGGCAAGAATCATAGGCGGGACTCTACCACCATCCCTGCTCATCACCATCCCTACACGTGCCTCTGATTCAAACCAGTCAATCCAATCGTTCACATATACTGAAAATCATTTCTCGCTTAAAAGCTCAGTTTTTATTTTACAAACACATGTACATGGATGTAATTACACGAAAACTCAGTTTTCCCTTTTAAACATGAACATGCATACACTATGCAATGCAAACATCAAGACACAAAATCTCCAACAAATATCAACATCAACCAAACATAATTAACTCCATCCTCAAATCCATCCAACTCCTGACTCTTTGGACTCAGTCCGAAATAACTAACCAGTTACAATTTATTATTAAAGTAAAAATATAATCTAAAAAAAAGTTTAAAAAATACTTTTAGCGCTATACAATAATTTTCGAAGGATCAACAAGCTGTAAAAGGCAAAGAAAAAGTAACGTAACAGTGTAAAAACACTGTGGCGGTAGGTTGTAAAATTCTCACTTTTGAATGGGGATGAACCAAAGCTTGGGATTGATAAAGAATGCCTTAGAGGTGTTTATGAAGCTAGTGGAAGTGAGGGTTGGCTGTGGGTGGCAGCGAAACGGCAATAGAAGGCCAAAAATCCCAAAACGGAAAGTGTGGTCGTCAGGGCTGCTTCGGCGATGGATCAGAGCCGGAAATGGGTGGTTTAGGACGGCAAGAGGTCGGTGATGAAGCTGTGAAGAGATGGTGGCCGGAGGTGGAACGACGGCGGCGCTGGAGGGAAAAGACGCCTTAGCTTGGAGGAACTCGTGGTGATTAACGGTGGATTGGATGGATGTGAAATTTGGTGAGGATGATCACCGGTCGAAGGGGAAGAAATTTGAGTGAGTGGTGTAGGTCACGGCACCGGCGAACGGTGGCTCTGGGCGAAAGAAGAAAAATGGTGAAATGGAGAAAGGAGAGCTTCGCGAGGGAGGAGAGAGGGCCGAAGGAAAAAGTGGAGAAAAAGGAAAGAAAAAAGAAAAATAAAGAGAAAGAAAAAAGAAAAAGAGAAAAAGAAAAGATGAGGAAAAGAAATGAGGTCTAGTCCTTACCTTTAGAATCTAGAAACTGATCCGACGAAAATAACTTTAAAAGCTATAAATCGAATAAAATAATTTAAACACAACATCTACCTAAAATATAATAAATAACTAGTAAATACTAACAGCAAAATTTAAATCCAAAAACAAATTAAAATAAATTAAACAGTAATTGAAACTTAAAACGATAATTAATATTAAGAAAACTCTACAAAATAAATTTCACAACTAAATAAATCTATTTAAATAATTTAAAATAAAAGAACCAATATTTTAATTAAATTAAAATACTCATTCAATAAAAACACATGTAAAAATGGGGTATCACAATTTCTGATTGTTTGAGAGAGGACTTTGAAACTCTAAGGTGTACTGAGGCTTTTCTATGAGGTATTGATCATCAATAAAATCTCTAAGGCCATTCCTGCCGTGGACGTAGACCATTAGAGTCGAACCACGTATATCGGTTGTGTTCTTTCCTTTACTTTCTTTTACAGTTCTATATCTTGATTTCTTGATAACTGTTAAACATATTCTTGTTGATTCACATTTTGTTTTTGTTCTATCCTGTTCTATATTTGTAATCTGGATATTTTGTGAAACTATTGGTTTTCTGGTTGGTGTTGATATCAAATCGAAATTGTTGGGTTTCTGTTTTCTCAATAAAAAGAAAGTTTTATAACAATTTCAAAGTCGACAAAAGTGATCATGACTTTTGCAGCCATATAGCACTATGTATTAACTTATATGATACGAGTATAGGCAAGAATCAAGACGAGCTCGCACGGCAAGTTGTCTGAGTTTGATCTATTCTGAGTAGAGGTCGATGTGTCTGAATTCCTTATTCCATTTCATAACATTTTACATATTAATCATTGTTGGGAATTTGGACCTCCCCTCAACCCTTACAATTACCCTTTGCAGGAATATCAAGAAAAATAGAAAAATAGTAACAAAACAAGATTTTATAAGGAAAACTCTTAAAACATGAGAAAAACCACCAGACATAGAGAAGAAAATCCACAATGTGAAAAATTGTTACAATTACACAATTTTTCTCCTTATCCTAAATACATCTTCAAAGCTTCCTCAATAGCAAAACTTTAACTCTCACCTATTTCATTTTTACAAAAAAAAAAAAAAAAAAAAAAAAAAAGAAAAGAACTTACTAGCTAAAGTCAAAACTTACTAGCTAAGCTTTTGACTGATGTATTTAGCCAATAAAGCTAATCCTCATTTTTTAGGCATTAAGCCTTACTTCTCTTTTATTTCCCCCCAATGTGTGACTAAAGCAAAAAGGAAAAACCCAACAATCTCTACCTTGTGACTTTGGCTAGTCCCACAGCCACGCTCCACCTCAATGAAGGTTTTCATATCTTCTATTATCATGTTCCACCATAAAATCATACCCACTTGGAATAAACCAATTCTAAGCATTTCACTTTGGCCCATGTTGAAAACAACCGTACTAAAAATTATGATGTAACTTCTACGTTTAGCTTTCCTGGTAGTTCATCAGCCATCGACCTGAATTTTCACCACATACCCTACATCAATGTCAAACCAATGCCTGTGTGCAAACTTGTGGACCTGCTAACATTGACATGCACATCCTCTATCATGACAAATTTTTAGGAATTAGCAGCATGCCATGAGGATGTACATGTCTATTTTCAAAAGAAATTGTCTTCTATGGAGAGAGAGACACAATGTTAGCTTCATTACTAGTATCACCATTTATTGACTTGGAGCTGGTTGCCGAACTTACTCCAACTCTTGGACAGTTTTTCTTGACATGCCCAAATTGTCCACACCCCTAGTAGATTGCTCTCTTCTTCATGGAATTCTTTATCTTCTCATTGACAACTACTACCATTACTAAGTTCTGAAGTGGACCATTACTTCTACCATCTAGTCTTCTTTTCTATGGTAACTTCTGAAAAAATTATTTTCTCCGTCCCATGTATCAAAATAGGCTTCATATACTTATAGGAAGGTGGAAGAGACCAGTTGAGCTTTAAGGCCTGATCCTCATCATCAATTTTAACTCCAATAAATTCTAGCTCAGAGACTATGCTATTGAGAACACTTAAATAATTTGAAATAGTCATACCTTCATTCATCCGCAATGTATGAAATTGCTCTTGCAAGTACACCTGATTCAAGATGCCTTTCGTTTGATACAACTTTTCGAGTTTTTCTCCAATTTCATTTGCCGTAGATATTCCATGCACATTTACAAGAACATTTTTGGCCAGACACAAACGTATTACACTTGCTGCTCTCAAATTTAGACCCTCCCAATCTTCATTGCTCATTCCAGATCTATTCTTTATTTCACCAATCACATCAGTGCCATTGCTGACTTCAGGGGTTAGTCTGTCCTTCAATGCTTTGTGTAATCCTGATTGAATCAAAACGTCTGTGACTTGTACTTGACACAAGTTAAAATTGATTCTCACATCAAATTTCTCTACCTCAAATCTGATAGGATTTGAAACCCAACTTCCTGACATTACCTTGAGGAGTTTTTACTGTTGAAATGAATAGTACTCAGTAAGTAAGTTCCCAGGAAAGATTCTCTTTTCCTAGACAGTACTTCAAGGTTCCCAAGAAAGATTAGAAAGGTCACAATGGTCCCGCTTAAAACTCAATCTCTTAGACAAAACCTCATTAGATGGTATGTATCCACACTACAACACCAAAGTTCCATCCCACCAAAAAAGACATGCTTTGATACCACTTGTTGGGAATTTAGACTTTTCAAATTCATCATCTAGGATCTATCATTCGCAAGAATATCAAGAAAAATAGAAAAATAATAACAACACAAGACTTTGTGTGAAAAACTCTCAAAATAGGATAAAAACCACCAAACTCAGAGAAGAAAATCCACTATGTGAAAAATTGTTACAATCACATAATTTTTCACCCAACCCCAGATAAATCCATAAAGCTTCCTCACTAGCAAAACTTTAACTCTCACCAATCGCATCAACAATATTGGCCTTGCATTCGTACAGATCGATCTCTGCAAGTTTGATTAATGATCCTTTGTCTAATTCTTTTCATTTGCAAACACTTTAAAAAGTAGGTCTATGTAGTTTTAGGTATTTATTTGAAGTGTTTGTATAATACTTTTGTGGCTAAAGTTTTTACCCTTCTCAATTGAATGGGCCAAATGTTGTCTTAATCAAAGCAGCATATATCCTGATATATAAATATATATATATATATATATATATATTTATATATATTGTATACATTTTACAATTGTGCACCAACACTTGTTTGATTAAGTATTTAATTGCTAACTTTTGCAGATATTGAAGTAAGAAAACTAGCTACCAAACCTTCGCCAAGTCCTCCCCCTCCACCAAACCATTTTATTACTATATATATATATGTATGTATATATATTTATATATTTATCAAAACGAGCCTTAAAATTTAGATTCGTAGGTAATTTCAGTCGAGTCTATACGCGGTATAATCTTTGGCATGTTGTGGAATATTAGTAGTTGGCGGGTGGAACGGGGTGCTGGGTTGGTGTATTCATTGTTGCATGCCGTGTGGGAGGGACAATGTCTATATAGCAAAATTGAGGACACCACACACACACACACACACACACACACACACACACATATATATACGAGGTTAGGTAAGGCCAAAGAGAGCAAGAGCAGATGACATGGGGCTATTTTCCTTCTCCCGTTATATCATTATGGTATTATTACTCTCTGCAGCAATCTTGGCCATGCAGCCTTACCAAATCAGTGCAGGTTTGAATCCTACCTCTAACTTATTTCCTGATCAATATATCATTAGTGCAATATAGATGCTACCATGAACGTGTAGTGTGTTAGTAATCTTGCTCTTATTAGAACAATTTCCATAAATTATATATATATATATATATATAAACAGTTCATTCCCTTTAATTTGTAGAGTTGAGATGTAGAAGAAAAATAAATTAAAGAAGTTTCTATCTAAAAAAGACATTTCATATTTTAGAGAAAACTTGTGTTTCAAAAGTGATGCTAACATTCTCATGTTGCCCTGCAGAAACAAAATCAGATGTCTGAGACTTGACATAACTAATTCAATTTGAGAAAAATATCATATAGTCTGTCTTTGTTTGTGCATGGAGAAAAAAAGAAAAGAAAAGAGAAATGATAAACCAACACCCAATCAACTATTTAATAAAAGAATTTTTTTTTTAAAAAAATTTCCTTTTAATTTATTTCTACTTTAATTTGATATTTTTAATTTTTTTTAAAAAGTATTATTTAATAAAGAAGTTGTGAATTAATTACAGACAGATGGGTTAATCATGATGCGCCACTTCTCAAATTGAAAGGGCCAAATGTTGTCTTAATCAAAGCAGCATCCTGATATATATATATATATATATATATATATATATATTTTGTATACATTTTACAATTTGTGCACCAACACTTGTTTGATTAAGTATTTGCTAACTTTTGCGGATGTTGAAGTAAGAAAACTAGCTACCAAACCTTTATTGGCATAATCTTTCAAATCACTGTAAACTTAAAATTATTAAGATGTATGAAGAATGGATGAATTGATTTAAAAGGAGCAAAAGCAAAATTTATATAACAGCATAAATCAATAAAGTTTTAGACAATTAGAAATATTAATTTAGTTAGTGTATATATATATGTTAACAGTTAAGATCAAGCCATATATATGTGTATATATATATGTTAATAATCTCATGCATGTGTACAGATTATGCATGTCAGTGACTTTTCTTGATAACTTATGAAAGATGTGCTACACATTGATGTAGAAAGGGTGACACTTAAACTAAGTACTGCATTTAATTGTTTGATTAAACGTTGAATTATGCAGATAATACCAAAGCAGGAAAACTAGCTAGTGATCACAGACTCCCGCCAAGTCCTCCCCCTCCTCCACTTTCAAACGTGGGTCCTCATATTTACAAGCCACCCCCAGCGCCATCGCCACCACCACCGCCACTGCTACCGCCACCACCACTTCGTAATAATCCTTAGTTTAAAGGGGGAGTAATTTAAGGGTTTGGAATATATAGTTATAAGGTGTTTGCTATTTTTCCTTAATATAATAATAATAGGAAAAGTGGGAATTCAATTTCTACTATTTCTTTTTCCGGAGATCATTAATGAAATATATATTAAGGTGTATTTTTTTTCCTCTTTACATGCAATTTACTTATGATTGTTAATGGAAATATTGAATGAAGGGTTATGGAATAACGAGGAATTAAGTACTTGCGACACCTTTATCCACAAATTATCGCCCATTTTTCATTTTAAATTATAAAGCTAATTTTAGGAAAAATATATATTTTACACCTTTAAATTATCAGAGTTTTTGTATTTTACACACATATCTATATTTATATATAAATATATATACACACACAATTTGTGAATTCTAACACTTGTTTGATTAAATATTAGCTAAATTTTGCAGATATTGGAGCAAGAAAACTACTAGTTAATTTCGCGCAACATCGCACCTTGCCAAGTGGCCCCACTTCACCAACGGCAAACCAGCGAATAACTCATTTGCCATAACATCGATCATCCTAAACGTAAGTGCACCAAAACCAAAAACCGGACAACCTCTGCATGCATATCCATGCATACGTACGTACATATATGGTTATATATATGTTAGCCCTCATGCATGTAAATTAGGTGTACTGAAGTCTCTAATATATCTTTATTAGAAGAGAGTGACAAAGAGTTTGATTAGCATACGTTATTAAAGCATTAAGAGTGGAATATTTCTACATCCTTTTTATGGGATCAATATATATATATATGATGTAAGATTTGAGTGTTTCTCAATGGTATGCTTGAAATTTAGGCCATGTAGTGCTATTAATGCATGTTATTGATTGTAATTTACTTGAAGTTTATAATAAATAAGAATGCAAACGAACAATTGACAAGGAAAATATCTGATCTTGAGAATGAAATAGTGGAAGAGAGTGTGTATATATATATATATATATAATATAGCGGTAATTGATAGATCTACAAACCAAATTTTCATGGCTCTATCATGAGTTTTCTAGTTATTTATTTATTTTATGTTGCGTAATTGTTTTTTTTATTTCTAATGTTATTTTAATTGGAAAAATGAAGCCAAAGACCTGTGGCCTGATTGATTTTACTCCCAGTCCTCAGTCTAAAAAATGGAGGTCTAGAGTTTGAAACTACCCTCCCCCAAATGTATCCAAAAAAAAATTTGAAAAAATGAAAATATTTTGATATGAGAAGTGAAGAGGTTTTGGGGGATGTTCTTTTGTTTTGTATGTCAACAACGAATTAAGAATATTTTAGACATCTGAGAAATTAATTTCAAGATATAAAGCTGCCAATGCATCTACGTTAGCTTAGCTATTATTTCCTCAATCCTATTAAATTATTAATTTCTCTAAGTAACTTTAGGAGTAAATTGTTGAACGGGCTTTAAACTACAACAAAATTGAGATTTAGTGACGCTTTAGAATTGGTGACAGTCTCCAAACTGTCACAAAAAATCAGTTTTTGTGACGGTTTATATAAACCGTCACTAAATCTAGATGAGAATTCGTATGACGTTCGAACGTAAGCAAATTTACGTTTGAACGTTACATGAACGTTCGAACGTTAAAGATTTTTACGTGCAAACATAATATTTTTTGGCGCCAACGTTCGAACGTTAATCCGTGACGTTCGAACGTTAGTGGGTGAAGTTCGAACGTTAGATAGAGTATTTCATAAATATGACCATAATTTAAATTTTATGTAATTTTTAAATAAAATAATGCATCATTTGTGAAATTACAAATTTAAATATTGAAATTTGAAGCGCAATGATTTCATATTAAAATTAGATATGCTAACTGTAATATATTATATACTATATATATTATATATAATACACTATATTAAATACTAGTTAAGTATATAATATATATTATATATATAGTCTAGTGCTATATACTATACTATATATAGTCTAGTATATATTATATAATATATATAGTATATATATCCACATTATATATTATATATATAGTCATTACATATAATCTATAATATATAATATATTATATAGTTAATATATATAGTATATATTATAGTATATAGTTAATATTATATATAGCTAATATACTATATATATTATTATATATTATTTATAATAATAGAGTATATTTCTTTCACATACGTTCGAACGTTAGTGGGTGAAGTTCTAACGTTAGATAGAGTATTTGGTAAATATGACTATAATTTAAATTTCATGTAGTTTTTAAATAAAATAATGCATCCTTTGTGAACAATTATTACAAATTTAAAGAGATTGAAATTTGAAGCGCAATGATTTAATATTAAAATTGGATAAGCTAACTGCAGTATATTATATACTATATATATAATATATAATACACTATATTAAATACTAGTTAAGTATATAATATATATTATATATATAGTATATATATATACTCATTATATATTATATATATAGTCATTACATATAATCTATAATATATAATATATTATATAGTTAATATATATATAGTATATATTATAGTATATAGTTAATATTATATATAGTTAATATACTATATATATTATTATATATTATTTATAATAATAGAGTATATTTCTTTCACATACGTTCGAACGTTAGTGGGTGAAGTTCTAACGTTAGATACAGTATTTGGTAAATATGACTATAATTTAAATTTTATGTAATTTTTAAATAAAATAATGCATCATTTGTGAACAATTATTACAAATTTAAAGAGATTGAAATTTGATGCGCTATGAAATAATATTAAAATTGGATAAGCTAACTGCAGTATATTATATACTATATATATAATATATAATACACTATATTAAATACTAGTTAAGTATATAATATATATTAGATATATAGTCTAGTGCTATATACTATACTCATTATAGTCTAGTATATATTATATAATATATATAGTATATATATACTCATTATATATTATATATATAGTCATTACATATAATCTATAAT
Source organism: Carya illinoinensis (assembly GCF_018687715.1). Classification (NCBI taxonomy): domain Eukaryota; kingdom Viridiplantae; phylum Streptophyta; class Magnoliopsida; order Fagales; family Juglandaceae; genus Carya; species Carya illinoinensis. The sequence continues at coordinate 36,099,608 of NC_056766.1, forward strand.
ATATAATATATTATATAGTTAATATATATATAGTATATATTATAGTATATAGTTAATATTATATATAGTTAATATACTATATATATTATTATATATTATTTATAATAATAGAGTATATTTCTTTCACATACGTTCGAACGTTAGTGGGTGAAGTTCTAACATTAGATACAGTATTTGGTAAATATGACTATAATTTAAATTTTATGTAATTTTTAAATAAAATAATGCATCCTTTGTGAACAATTATTACAAATTTAAAGAGATTGAAATTTGATGCGCAATGAAATAATATTAAAATTGGATAAGCTAACTGCAGTATATTATATACTATATATATATAATATATAATACACTATATTAAATACTAGTTAAGTATATAATATATATTAGATATATAGTCTAGTGCTATATACTATACTCATTATAGTCTAGTATATATTATATAATATATATAGTATATATATACTCATTATATATTATATATATAGTCATTACATATAATCTATAATATATAATATATTATATAGTTAATATATATAGTATATAGTTAATATTATATATAGTTAATATACTATATATATTATTATATATTATTTATAATAATAGAGTATATTTCTTTCACATACGTTCGAACGTTAGTGGGTGAAGTTCTAACGTTAGATAGAGTATTTGGTAAATATAACTATAATTTAAATTTCATGTAGTTTTTAAATAAAATAATGCATCCTTTGTGAACAATTATTACAAATTTAAAGAGATTGAAATTTGAAGCGCAATGATTTAATATTAAAATTAGATAAGCTAACTGCAGTATATTATATACTATATATATAATATATAATACACTATATTAAATACTAGTTAAGTATATAATATATATTATATATATAGTCTAGTGCTATATACTATACTCATTATAGTCTAGTATATATTATATAATATATATAGTATATATATACTCATTATATATTATATATATAGTCATTACATATAATCTATAATATATAATATATTATATAGTTAATATATATAGTATATATTATAGTATATAGTTAATATTATATATAGTTAATATACTATACATATATTATTATATATTATTTATAATAATAGAGTATATTTTTTTCACATACGTTCGAACGTTAGTGGGTGTAGTTCTAACGTTAGATAGAGTATTTGGTAAATATGATTATAATTTAAATTTTATGTAATTTTTAAATAAAATAATGCATCATTTATGAACAATTATTACAAATTTAAAGAGATTGAAATTTGAAGCGCAATGATTTAATATTAAAATTGGATAAGCTAACTGCAGTATATTATATACTATATATATATAATATATAATACACTATATTATATACTAGTTAAGTATATAATATATATTATATATATAGTCTAGTGCTATATACTATACTCATTTTCCCACACATTTTTAATTAACGTTCGAACGTTACTATTTAAACGTTCGAACGTATATGCATATACGTTCGAACGTGAAAAAATGCAGAAATTTTCCCACACATTTTTAACTAACGTTCGAACGTTAAAATTTAACATTCGAACGTTACTTTTTAAACGTTTGAACGTATATGCATATACGTTCGAACGTGAAAAAATGCGGGAATTTTCCCACACATTTTCTACTAACGTTCGAACGTTAAAATTTCACATTCGAACGTTACTTTTTAAACGTGCGAACGTATATACATATACGTTCGAACGTGAAAAAATCCGGGAATTTCCCACACATTTTTAACTAAAGTTCGAACGTTAAAATTTAACATTCGAACGTTACTTTTTAAACGTTCGAACGTATATGCATATACGTTCGAACGTGAAAAAATGCGGGAATTTCCCACACATTTTTAACTAACGTTCGAACGTTAAAATTTAATATTCGAACGTTACTTTTTAAACGTTCGAACGTATATGCATATACGTTCGAACGTGAAAAAATGCGGGAAATTTCCCACACATTTTTAAAATAACGTTCGAACGTTAAAATTTAACATTCAAACGTCACTTTTTAAACGTTCGAACGTTACTTTTTAAACGTTCGAACGTCATATCAAATCAGAGTAGTTTTAATGAATAAACGCACGGGAGGAAGCAGAATCATTTCTTCTGCTTCTCCCGTGCGTGAAAGAGAGAGTGAGGGTGAGAGAGGGTTGTGGGTTAGAGAGAGAGTGTGTGTTAGAGTGAGAGAGGGTTAGAGAGAGAGAGTAGAGTGAGAGATGATTAATATTTTTGCTCTCTCCATTGATTTTGATAAGGAAAAACTCTTTTTTCCTTTAAATGTTTTGCAATTTTATGATATTTATTTTGTGTCTTTTTATATATATGTCTTTAACTAACTAGAGTTGTGATTTTTTTGAAGGATTGGTTGTTGTAACTTGTTCAAAACTTGTGATTTGTAAGAGGATATTGTGAGTGATAGGTATATTTCTAAACTTTATTAATATGTTTATATATTTTGTTGTGCTTTTGTTGTGGATAATGATGAACATTTTGATGTGTATAATGTGAGTTGATTGTGAATTTTGAAGGATTAGATATGGGTATAATATTGTGAATTGAGTAGTGAATTTTGATTGTATATATTGTGAATATGTTTTGAATTGAATATTATTGATGAATTAGAAGGAATTGAATTGTTTATGTTAATGAATTAGAAGAAAATCTTTGTGATATGGATTATGTAATATGATGAATTAAAATGAAAATTTGTGTTGTGTGTATGCTTATTCTTAAAATGAAAATATAAATATTTGTGTATATTTATAGATTAAAATGAATATGTTTTATAATTGTGTATGGGAATTTGAAGCATATGTTATGGTTATTTTTTTGTGACTATGTTTTGGTATTTGTGAATTAGTTATTATTGTGCATATGTATATGTGATTTGTGAATTAGTTTATTCTATAGGGAATATGTTTATATATTGTGAATTTGTATATTACAGTATCTATTAAAATTGTTGGGAATATGTAAAATATTGTAAATTTAATTGTGAATATGTTTATATATTGTGGAAATATATAATATCATTTTGAAAAAATTTGTGAACTTTTATTGAATATGTTAGGAATAATTTATTAAATTATGCAACATTTCATTAATTTAATTTTTATTTGTATTTCTTTTAAAATGTTACTTATTTTGCAGCATTTTTTTTATCAAATGAGTATATGAGATCAAGACAATAAGAGTTGGAGTTTCTCTTGGAGCAAGAGTCTGATTTAGAAATGCGTTTGCAGGAGCAACATAGAGACCAGGAGGAAAGAATGTGCAGTGAAGTTTAAGAACAAGTGCAGAGGGAGATGAGAGTCCAGATAGGGCGTGTTATGTCACTGTAGTAGAATCGTGGTGGGCGAGGAAAGAAGAAGAAATGAAATCAATTAAGTTTTCTCATTGTATAGAACTTTTAATATCTAATTTTGCAACTATATAAAACATTGTTAGTTGCTAATTTGATGGTATAATATGATGATACAATTTGTATATTTTTTAATTTTATGAAAATAGTATTTTTGATCTATACTTTCGAATGTATATAACAAACGTTCGAATGTTGGTTTACATTAGAACTAACGTTCGAATGTAATTACACAAAATTACGAAATAACGTTCGAATGTACGACCCAACGTTCGAACATGTTCACCTTCAAAATGAATACAACGTTCGAATGTTTAAATGATTTACGTTCGAACGTTTTGTTTTACGTTCCAACGTAAATATGATACGTTCGAACTATAACCAACGAACGTCAAATTTTCTCATTCGAATGTCAATCAGTTGGGTTAACGTTCGAACGTTCTGTTGGACGTTCGAACGTGACATTTTGTGACAGATTTCAACTGTCACAAAAAATCCCACGTTCGAACGTTACATCAAACGGAAGACTTCCAACCGTCACTAAAAATATTTTTTGTGACGCTTGTACAGTAAACCGTCACCAAATGTAATCCGTGACGCACATTACGTGACAGTGGTGGTGACGGTCAGAAACCGTCACCAAATATATTTTGTGACGTTTTTTCCATTTCTTGTGACAGTTTCATCTGTCACTAAAACTTATTTTTGTTGTAGTGAATTTGCTAGATACAGTCGGTAAATGCAGTCGGCGTGTAGTCGGCTTTACGGAATGAATAAAAAAAAATTATAAAAAAATTATTTTATATTCAGGGGGACCTACATGAATAAAAAAAAGTTATAAAAATAATTTTTTTTTATGTAGGTCCCGTATTAATTCATTTTTTTTCTCCATGACTGCACGCCAACTGCATTTCCTGACTGCAAAAAGTATTTCTCATCTATAAAACAAGCTCGAAGAGGCACTTTTGAAGGGATTTTGAAGTAATATTATATACACTTTTAGGATTTCTACGTCCCACGTATTTTTTTTTTAAATTACGATTTACTATTAAAATATGATTTTTTTCATATATTTTTCAGATTTACTCAATTTTTTAATTTTTTAATATTAATTTTATTTTTTTAGAATAACTAGATTTGCTCACAAACTACTATAAATATCATTTATGATGTAGATTTTGGGGGTGGCAAGCTTCGTTCTTCTGTGCGTAATAACAACGCTGTAAATGTGAACCACAAATGTCAAAGTCAACTTTCTTAGATGGTTTGACTGAGTAACAACTCTTTTTCTTTTCTTTGTTTTAAGTAAAATATATTACGTATAGAAGGAATTGTTGATTCTATGCGGTAGCATCCAAAGTTAGGCTCCCAAGTTTGTGCCAAACTTGGAGCCCAACATTCACGATAAAGTCGATTTGGGTCATTTGATTATAAAATTATTTTTATTATAAAATAAATATAATATTTTATGTAAAATTACATTAATTTATAAATTTATTTTAATAAAATATTTTTGTAATTAAAACGCTTCTTTATAAATTCTTTACATTTTAAAAATATGACTGTTAATGCTGAAAAATAGCACAACAGGCTGGAAATAAGATAAAAAATCATTCCCAATTCATAGTGATGATTCAGGCTTCAATTGGTGTTGTTTGGAGACTCTAGTGACAATCCAGAGCCGCTATACTGTATGTACATATATCCATAATAGTGAATAGAAAAAAAATAATAGAAATATCAAAAGACATCGATAGAGACACAAAAATTCACGGTTGATAAGGATTTGTAGAGGAATTTAGAAAAGGAGAAAGTTTAGATATCTAGATTAGATTTCAATTTCTAAAGAGATAAATATAGCATGCTACCCACTGATCACTATATTTAATATTGAGGTCCGCATGATCACCCACAAATAATATAAAGGTTGCATTTGAATGCTAATTAAGATGATATCAGATGATCATCTGTGAATCCTATTGAGATCATGTATTTGTATATAAATAGATTGATATATATGTTTGAATGTATGGAATAATTAGATTGAGATGAATTTAATTTTTTAACCAAACATAACCTAATGTTGTACTGCATATATATATTGTCCATCTCTCCAAATTCTAGTATATTAATTTAGATTAAAAAAATTAAGAAATCTCATTAATCCGAGTCTATTATCTTTGGCATTCTATGTATTATATCATTGTTGCCGTACGTGTGGGACGGGGTACTACAGGATTGGTGTGTTAATTGTTGCCGTGTCGGACGGTGTACGTGCGTAATGCATATAGCATTATTGGCACTTTGACCGAACATCTGAAACAAAAGGACACTACTTACGTAGATATAAATACGAGGTTTGGTAAGGCCTAAGAGAGCAAGAGCTAGCACAAAAATTAAGATTTACTATTAAAATATGATTTTTTTCATATATTTTTCAGATTTACTCAATTTTTTTTTTTTTTTGTTTTTTGTTTTTTTAAATAGCTAGATTTGCACGACACAAACTACCATAAATATCATTTATGAACTAGATTTTGGGGCTGGCAAGCTTCGTTCTGTGCGTAATAACAACGCTGTAAATGTGAACCACAAATGTCCAAGTCAACTTTCTTATATGGTTTGACTGACTAACAACTCTTTTTCTTTTCTTTATTTTAAGTAAAATATATTACGAATCGAAGGAGTTCTTGATGCTATGCGGTGTAGCATCCAAATATCTTTTGCAGTGTGTGATGGGTTGCCAAAATTGGTGCCCAACGTTCACGATAAAGTTGATTTGGATCTTTTGATTATAAAATTATTTTTATTATAAAATAGATGTATCACTTCATATAAAATTATATTAATTTGTAAATTTATTTTTATAAAATTTCTTTATAATTAAAACACTTCTTTATAAATTCCTTACATTTTAAAAATATGACTGTTAATTCTAAAAAATAGCAAAACAGGCCGGAAATAAGATAAAGAATCATTGCCTGCCCATAGTGATGATTCAAGCCTCAATTGGTGTTGTTTGGAGCCTCTGGTGACAATCCGGAACCGCTATACGGTGCATGTACATATATCTGCAATAGTGAATAGAAAAAAATAATAGAAATATCAAAAGAGATAGAGACATACAAATTTACGGTTGATAGGGATTTGCAGAAGATTTTAGAAAATGAGAAAGTTTAGATATCTGGATTAGATTCCAATTTCTAAAGAGATAAATACAGCATGCTACCCATGATCACTATATTTCATATTGAGGTCTACATGATCACCCACGGATAATATTAAGGTTGCATTTGAATGCTAAGATGATATTAGATTTGATAATCTGTGAAGTCAAATATAATTTAATTTGTAGTTTATATATAGTCAAAGAAATGGAAGGAAAGTTATGAAGTCATATTGCTTAACATGAGTAAAAGATACTGCAGGAATTTTGACAATAAGGTCGCTTTTGAGCTTGAAATAATTATTCAATTAATTTGACGCGGTTTCATCAATTGACTGATCGTGTTCATATTTGATGCATAGAACATAGGAGCCTGCAGTCTTTTTGCCCTTTCTAGTTTTCTCACACACTTTCTTATTCCAAACGCAGCGATTTGATTTTGAATTTTCCACCTATATATATACATATATGTATATATATACTTACTACTTTATATAAGTATGTGCAATCAATGATACAAATATATTAATTAAGCTAATGAGTCCCCATGCTTGGTACATACAATTGCATTGGAATGCTATACAATTTTATGAATCCCGCAGTATTACTTAATAAAGTTGCATGGATATTAATGTAATTAACTATAACATGATTCTTGGCATGCGTTCTCAAGCAAAAGCAACTTTCAAAATTGCCCATCGTAGGGTTTCAGACAAACATTCTCTGAATCATATATAATATGAAACCATTGTTTAAGATAAATGCTTCCTTTTTTTTTTTTTTTTTTAATATTTACCATGTGTTTAGGACATGTTTAACACCACCAACCACATGAATAACCCACAACAAATAAAAGGAAAACACTGGTTATCCTGAAAATATTCCGATACCAAAGTTAAAATAATATAAAAATAAATTTATATAAAAGATGAAATAAATTAAGTTAAATATTTATTATCTCCTGTAGGTAATTTATAGTCACTAGAGGGAAATAACCATCTTCCATGAACGAAGATAACCATTTCCCATGAGTAAATCCTCAACAGTTTTCGTTATTAATTATAGTGATCCCGTTCTTATCTGGCGGCAGTGTTTATTAATTGTAGGGTGTTATTAGCTCGCATATGCATTGGGCCCATAGACACCGAATATCCCGTCCACCATGCATATGTCTTTAGCTAATGTAAACTATCAAATTTTATTTTCAGAGAGAGAGAGAGAGAGAGAGAGAGAGAGAGAGAGAGTACAAGTCATGGCAGGAAAGTTTTTTCAAAGTCGACAAAAGTGATCATGACTTTTGCGCGCACCACATATAGCGCTATCCATTAAGTTATATTAACTGAGGATGGGCAAGAATCAAGACGAGTTCGCACGGCAAGTTGTCAGAGTTTGATCTATTCCGAGCAGAGATCGATGGGTCTGAATTCCTTCTTCCATTTCATAACATTTTTCATATTAATCGCAGCAGCAATGTTGGCCATGCATCCGTATCAGATCTCTGCAGGTTTGATCAACGATCCTTTCCTCTATTAATTCTTTTGTGCAAACACTTTACAAAGTAGGTCTTTGTAGTTTTAGCTATTTATTTGAAGCGTTTTTACAGCTCATTTTAATTGAGAATTAATTGATTGCAAAACCTAGTGGATATATGTTCTAAGCTTTTCCTTGATCTACAAATTAACTTGTAAAGATCGATGTGCTATTATTACATTTATAAGACATGTTGTTTGATTTGATATTGGATGTTTGCAGATATGAACGGAAGAAAACTTGGCAGGGCCGGACCAAAAATACCCCTGCCCCTGACACCGGTTGGGAACAATGGTGAAACCCCACATCGCTAAAGGGAAGACTTAGTAGCAGTACTATTCCTTAATTTGGAGGGGGATCGGAGTGATAATCAATATTGTAATTAAAGGTTCCTTATACATACACAATTAAAACAACAAGAGGGGAATTCAGTTTCTACATGCTATTTATTTTTCTAGGGATCATTGTAATTGTTGGGTGTTTTTTCTTTACACTGCGTGATATATATGCTGCCCTTGGAAGGGATGATAATGGATATATATAGTTTATTCTAAGTTCATAAACTTTGAGAAATTGCAATTTTGTCACTCAACTGGTATCCATTTTTCATTTTGCTATTTAAATGCATATGAGGTCTGCCCTGAGCAGGAAAAACACCCAGCTCATCATTGACGAAACGGCATCGTTTTTGTATCCATCATAAAATCCTATTTCCTTACCATCTTTTTCCCTCCCCGTCGTCTTCTCTCCCTCTCCCCATGACCGACAGTTTCTCTAGAACCCCTGCATGCCCTAACAACTCGATTATTTTTATAAGCTATGCAAAAATACAAAACGGACTAGCGTATTGTATGAAATAATTTCTCTTGTTTGTACGTGTCTCTAATTAAGATTTTCAAATAGATTTATATTCATTAGATTATGGTTGTATCTCAAATTAATATTAAAGCTTCAACAGTTTAATTGAAATATATAGATCGCTATATATATATTCTTTACTTTTTAGCTCAAGATCATGGTTTAATATAATATTATAAAGAGTTATTCTATTCAGCAATCTTACACAACACATTTGTTGACGTGGATTTTTACTTTTTGTTGTTTTCTTTTTTTCCCTCAATAGGTCATGTGTGGTATAAGACTATTGAGTAGAGTTTTTCTAATATAGATCAGTTGAATGCCAATACTCAGCCTCTTCTAGTAAAAGGTTTTGATTCTTCCCAATCGAAAAGTAGATTTCACTTTTCCCTTAATTAAATAGCATATTCTAAATAACGTATAAGCTTTTTCATCAACAGCTACTTTCCACATGCTAGTTGTTAATGTCAAAAATCATATAATAGGCTAGAATGGATCCCCGACCCATGATGGTGATTTGGCCTTCGATAAAGTACTCTTCGCGTTCATCCATGAAAATAAATAGTAAATAAGTAAACAAAAATAAATAAAGAGAGACATTGAAATTTATGTGGTTCGGCGTAATGCCTACATTCATGCGGGTTGTTTGAGGGCAAATCCACTATAATAGCCTTACATATATCTCAATACAACTAAGAAATTTAGGACTTTTGGAGGTTGAAAATGATGAGTCTCTTTAGAGAAGATTCTTTGGAATCATTGTGCATAGTGGAGGCTGTACGTAGGAAATGGCTGCTATCGATTTGTAAAGATCTCCTCCTTATATAGAAGTCTTTTTCTTTCCTTAGAGTGATTGAGTCCTACTTGCCGTATGAAAACATTTCTTTCTAGGAATCTGAGTTAACTTGTTTATCTTTTCTTGCCTTATCTCTTTGATTTATCTCTTCACTTATTATTAGCGATGGGCTAGACTCGATTAATTCTATGCCAACACTAGTATTAAAAAATATAATTTCTACTATATATTCTTGGTTAGGGGATTCCTTCATATATATATATACATATATATATATATATATATATGTATATATATGCATGAAAAATAATTTGTACAGCTATAGAGTATACAAATCCCATGCACTCAATTTGAAAAATGTTGGCAAATTTAAAAATCAAAAATCAATTTTTTAAAAGTGAATTCTATTTCTTTTCAAAGAAAATATGTGGAGTTTATACACTCTAGGACTATATCTAATATTATATATATATATACATTCAAAGAAATGGAAGGAAGGTTATGAAGTCAAATATTGCTTAACATAAGTGAAAGACACTACAAAAATTTTGACAATAATGTCGCATTTGAGCTTGAAATAATTATTCCATACTTCAGTCTATGCGATCGATGCAGAAATAGAAAAGGGGCAACAACGAAGAGACAGAGACAACATCCAAAGCCATGAGAGAAAATGAAAAGTTGATTTCATTAGTATTTAAACATGTACAAAGCACGAGTAAATGGCCACTAGGATGCCAATAGATACTCGGCCAAAGGACTTTACAAGAAAATAAAAAGTGTACATGACTCTACAAACAATAAAACACAAACGAAAATTAGGAGTTAAGGGGTGGGAGCATTTGGATAGAGACTTGGGGCATCTGAGTCAGGAGGGATGGCATTGGGCAACATTTCTTTGCCCAGGGTACAGTTGTTCTCATGTGCATCTGGGTCTGGAGGTAGGTCTCAGTGGTCGAGGGTTCTCAAGTCTACCTTAGGGTTCTCAAGAATGTGGTCTCGCATCCTTTTGAGACCTTCAATGTATCCATAGGACTAAGCCTAGTTGTAAACAAATACTACCAACCTCAGCTGCCCATCCAGACAAAGAACCACTTCCTAAACTTGAGATAGGTTGCTTGACAGCTCCTGAGTGATCAATCTTGAGCGGCCAATTGCTTCTCGACCCCTTTAGGTCCATAGTCACCTAATCAGCCCTCATTTTGTCTACGTAGGATGGCAACCTGGGCAGTCGCTAAAGAATCTTCCCGCCCTTTCAAGTTCTCTGAAAGGGACTAGTGTCTCTTTCCAACTACTCAAATAGTTATGCCTTGGTCGGCCTTTCAACTAAACATTCTCTCACTGAAGCTAACTCAATAATTCCTCAAGAGCTACCACCTATGTAGTCAAGTGATCAACCGACTCCAGGGCTGAGTTCCTCACCTCTGACTTAGACAGGATGTCATGGCGAGCCAACTTTGCTTGCTCCCTCACTGTGGCAAGCTTAGCCTTCAATAGATTTCTTTGATGATGAAGCTGCTTGACTTTCTTTTGGATTTCTTTGCAAGAGAGTTGGGTCTTCATGAGGTTGACTTATAGACACTCCTTCTCCCCCCAAGTGCAACGTAGGGCCTGCTGTACCAAGGAGCGAAGAGCTTGGTTCTCCCCTCAACTACTTCTTGGCCATCCACAATAAAGGCGGCCAACCGGGATGCACCCTATTACCAAAGAAACAAACAAAAAAGGGTCAATATCAGGTAGTAGATAAAAAGGTAGAAAAGATAACTAGGCGTAAAAGATCTTATAGAAGAACTCCATAAGGGATATGGTCACATGATCCAGAGACTCCACCCAAGCCCCTGCCACTTCGGATCTAGTAGATAGAGGAATGGTCTCCATTGGGCTCTCCTTGAGGGAGGGCCATGTATAGGCCTCCACGACCTTGCCTATGCCCGTAATCCTTTCTTCAAGGGTAATGGGAGGCTAGGAAAGAGGAGTGAAGTAGGAGGGAGCTCCTCATAAGAACTCTGTGGCCCCTTATGTCACTAATGCTGCACTGACTCCCTCCATTGGTCATCAGCTCCAAGGCCACCTCACCTCTAGAAACAAGTGACCTTGCCACAGATAAGGGAGGGAGATGTGCGGTCATTTTCTCAATAGTGAGGTTGGGAACTGTGGCTAACCATGGTTCCACCTCCTCCCATCCAAAAGTACTCTTGTAAGGCTCCTCAGTAGGAACCACAACAAACCTGACAACGACATTGATATAAGCGGGGCTTTCTTCTTATGGATGGTCGACAGGAGACTCAGGGGAGCATAACCTCTCCTCATATAGGTTAGGGCTTCCTTGCAATTTTCTACAACATCCTAAAAAATTTGAGCCCACATTCACCTTAGGAGGGGGCTCCACCAAAGTTAACCGTCGTGAGGTCGGTTCTAGGAGGGCCCTATAGAAGTGCGTTGAAAGTATCTCAGCCCCTTGAGACATCCTATAAGGGAGCATTGGTGTGAGTGGAAATGAAGCGACTGTAGCCATAACAAATTAACTACCGTGACTGTAATAGACTCATCAGCCACTGTGGTTACAAAGGGAGGAACGACTAGTTCTTTGGGAGCAATAGAGCTTCCATCTCCCTGTTTCCCCTATGGCTTCGATGGGGAACTAGACAACATCAACTGAGGGAAAACGGCAGATAATGGCTGCCAAAGAGTTTCCATTGACATTGAGGACTGCCCCAGAAGGATCCGTGGGGGGGATACAGGGCTGTGGTCAGCCCTAGCAATCTCTACTCGAGCTTCCTTCCCCTTACCCATTGGAGGCGGGCTGGGGGAATACTTTTGAGCTAGGTGGGCCTTTGGCCATATTAGTATAGTGCGGTCATCAAAAACTGTGTGGTCTAAGGGAGGCAAAATTGCCTTATGTTCTCTTCTATACAAAGAGCCTCTGAAGGAACATTGAATGGATGATTCTTCACCCACTTTTTGATGATGGCGATAGAATGTAGTTCCTCAGAGAATGCCATCAATCAAATCACCTTATCATTAGGAACTACCCCCCATATGGCCCAGACGGGGAACTAATAGCTAGTAATCTATCAGACCGGAAATTCTCACCCTTGGCTGAACAAAAAGAAAAACTTGAAAGTCTAGTTTTTGACCTTGCGGTAAAGCTACTCCTAAGTGACAAGGGCATGCTCAGTGCCAGAGGATGCAACAACACATCAGGATCCCCTAAGCTTTTGGGCGAGTTGAGAGGGGGTCAATTCGAGGGGGTCTAGTAGGTTGCATATAGGGCAAGGGAGCGGTAGCCTCATTTTGTAAGAAAACATGCTAGGGAAGAGGGAGACCTTCAAGGCATAACCTTTGTAATTGATAGCTCCTTCGTGTGGGTCAGGAAGCTCAAGGGCCATCGTGCCAAGGATGCGAAAAGTGAAAGCCAATAATCACAAGAATCCAGGGTAACATTAGAATGCCAGTTGTTGCCAAGGAAGAATTTCTCTATGACACGAACCTTGACCAGGTCCATATCTTCTGGAATTTTGGGTTGAATGGCCTTCTTGGGAGCCATCGAGATTGAGAAGAATGGCAGAGAAGGAAGGAAATCAATTGAGGAGAATAAATGCCCAGTACATAGAGAATGAACCTTATGGTAAAAAGGAGAAAGGAGGGCATAACCTTGCATATATAAGAAAGAAGCAACGATTTTCCTTCCATGTACCTGTGTCAGAAGGGGGATATGGAAAGGTTTGAATCCCATGAAACAAACGATATGAAGTGGTGCGGGAAAGCTAGACGACGCACATAGCCAGGTATGAGGAGTCGAGTTCTCAGGCTATAAGGGTTAAAAATGTAAAACATAGTGGAAGATGAGAATAGAAGAGGGAAAAATAAATTGCCACTGAACTAGGTTCAATGACAATCAGTAGGGTAATTGAGAGGGTAAAAAAGGCTCATCCCAATGAACTAGGTTCATGCCGAGAAAGCTATCGTGGATCACTTCTTGAGGAAAAAGAAACAGGAGTCTTCAGCCCTAGCTAAGGGAAGCGCCGAGATGTAAGTCAGAACTCATTGCCGCATTAATCATTTCTTTCAAGACGCCACATCACCTAAATGATTCACGTACTTAAAGCATGGACAAGATGGGACAACTCCTCGGAAATAGGAGTTAGTTACAACCCAAACCTATTGTAAAAGCAAACTCAAGGTATATTTGAACTAATGGAAATTCAGGGCTAAAAAACACTTCCAAAAGAGGAAACTGACTTTGGCATCGATCGGTTCCTTGACTAGCTCCAAGCCTTCCCTTGAATTTAGGGATGTAACTAGTCTGATTTGATCTAGTTTTGTAAAAATTTTGAAATCGAATCAGTATATACCAATTTTGCATTTTCAAGAACCAATACCGCACCAGTTATCATCTTAAATCGATACTTTCGATTTTACCTGTTCCGGTTTGGTTCGGTCTGGTTTTCTAATTTTAATTAAGTGCCATTGTGTCATAAAAATATCTGTTATAAAAAAAAATCTATATCACTAGAATATAGTGTGTATATATATATTATAGTGATACAGTGATACAAAGTTACATGTTACACATTATGGAATACAATATTAATACATTGAAACTAAATTATTACTACTACTATATACTATACTAATAGTGATATTAATACTACTATATATGGTCATAGTGATATTAATATTGTATGTAGTCATAGTGATTTAGTTATTATGAATAAGTGATTAATATAACTATATAATAGTATTAGTACGATATTAGTATAATTATTAGTTAAAGTTACAGTGATTACTGATTGTTATAACTATATGTTGGTATTTGTTACAGTAATTTTGATTTAGTATAACTATATAACAGTATTAGTATAACTATATCACTTGTAATAAAATAATAAAAAAAAACTATACAGTTGATAGTATTAGTATAGTAATATATACTAATAGTTTTAGTATTACTATGTCACTATAGTATCATATAGTGATATAATATTAATATAACTACTAATATTATAATGGTATATATATAGTTATTTATATATAGACATAAAGTGGATTACTAATAGTCTTAGTATTTGGGCATAAAATGTAATAAATATAATAGCATACATTAGTATACTAATTAATTAAAGTGAAATGTAATTAATATACTACTGTGTGTTAGTATTACTAATATTTTATGTATTTATCGAAAGAAATATATTGAAAATTTATTAGGCCATAAAATATAATTAATATATATATTTTATTTTAATAATATATAATCAAACAAATGTTCATGTTTAAGATTAAAATTTTATGTTATAAATTATAATATAAAATTATTTCATATATAATTATATATAAAAAATTATATATATAAAAAATATTTTATATAATATTAAAAATTAATTATATATATATATATAAGAACTAGTTCGGTTTTAGCCGATTTTTAAACTGGAAGAACCAGTCGTGGACCGAACCGGTTCAAAGCTGGACCAACCGGCCCAATGCTCCATTTCATAGTTTCAGCCCTACTTGAGTTTGTGTCTGTGCAAGTTTTGCAGTCCTCACCCCAATTGTCCGGAGAGACCTCACGGTACGTACAAAACACGTCCACAACAATGTTGAAGTCAAATATTACTTAACATAAATAAGTAAAGGACACTGCAAGAATTTTGACAATAAGGTCGCTTTTGAGCTTGAAATAATTATTCAATTGATTGCATGATGACTTCTAGCTTCTTTGACGAGGTTTCATCAATTGACTGATGGTGTTCATATTTGATGCATATATAGAACTTAGGAGCCTGCAGTCTTTTTCCCCTTTCTAGTCTTCTCATTCACTTTCTTATTCCAAACGCAGCCATTTAATTTTGAATTTTCCACCTAGCTAGTATATATATATATATATGTGCTACCATATATATTTATGTGCAATCAATGATATATATATATATATATTTTAATTCGAGAAAAGATAGATACTTAATAATGTTGCATGGACATTAATGGAATTAACTATAACATGATTCTTGGCATGCGTTCTCAAGCAAAATTAACTTTCAAAATTGCCCATCGTAATGTTTCAGACAAACATTCTCTGAATCATATATAATAAGAAACTATTGTTTAAGATTAATGCTTATTTTTTTAATATTTACCATCCATATGTCGTTGGCTAATATAAACTAATCAAAATTTATATTTTAAAGTGGAGAGAGAGAGAGAGAGAGAGAGAGAGAGAGAGAGAGAGAGAGAGAGAGAGAGAGAGAGAGAGAGTACATGTCACGGCAAGGAAAGTTTCTTCAAAGTCGACGAAAGTGATGACTTTTGCACCACATGTAGCACACTATCCATTAAGTTATATTAACTGAGGATAGGCAATCAAGACGGCTTGCACGGCAAGTTGTCAGAGTTTGATCTATTCCGAGCACAGATCGATGGGTCTGAATTCCTTCTTCCATTTCATAACAATTTTCATATTAATCGCAGCGGCAATATTGGCCATGCATCCGTATCAGATCTCTGCAGGTTTGATTAATGATCCTTTTCTCTATTATTTCTTTTGTAAAAACACTTTACAAAGTAGGTCTTTGTAGTTTTAGGAATTTAATTCAAGTGTTTATATAGCTCATTTTAAGTGTTTATAGCGTATATTTGTTCTCAGCTTTTCCTTGATCTACAAACTTGTAAAGATCGATGTGCTATATATACGTTTATAAGTACATGTTGTTTGAGTAGATATTGGATGTTTGCAGATATGAACGCAAGAAAGCTTGGCAGAGCCAAACCAAGTCCTCCCCCGGCACCGGCTGCGAACAAGGGTAGGGTCCCAAATCCACCACCTTCCTTTTCTACCCATGCCGGTAAAAGTGGGAAGACATAGGAGCGTTACTATTCCTGAATTTTGAGGGGGATCAGAGTGATAATCAATATTGTAAGGGTTCCTTATATATACACAACTAAAACAACAAGAGGGGATTTCAGTTTCTACATGCTATTTATTTTCCTGGGGATCATTGTAATAGTTGGGTGTTTTTTCTTTACACTACATGATATATATGCTGCAGTTGGAAGGGATGATAATGGATATATATAGTTTATTCTAAGTTCATAAACGTTGAGAAATTGCAATTTTCTCGCTCCACTGCCATCTATTTTTCACTTTGCTATTTAAATGCATGTGAGGTCGGCCCTTAGGAAAAACACCCAGCTCATTGACAAAAGGACGCCATTTTTGTACCCATCACAAAACCCTATTTTCTTACCATCTTTCCCCCACCCCGTCCTCTTCCCCTTCTCCCCGTGACCAACAGTTTCTCTCAGACACCTACATGCCTTGAGAACTTGATTATTTTTCTAAACTATGCAAACAAACAAAACGGACTAGCGTATTTGATGAAATAATTTCTCTTGTTTGTGTGTCTAATTAAGATTTTCAAATAGATTTAGATTCATTAGATTATGGTTGTTTCTCAAAATATTAAAGGTACAACAGTTTAATTGAAATATATAGATCGCTATATATTCTTTATTCTTTTATGTTTTACTTTTTAGCTCAAGATCATTGTTTAATATAATATTATAAAGAGTTCTTCTATCCAGAAACCTTACACTACACATCTGTCTATGTGGATTTTTACTTTTTATCTTTTTATCTTTTCCCTCAAGAAGTCATGTGTGTTGTAAGACAGTTGAGTAAAAATATTTTTCTATTATAGATCAGTCGAATGCCATTAATACTCAGCATCTTCTCATAAAATGTTTTGGTTCTTCCCTATCGAAAAGTAGCTCTCACTTTTCCCTTAATTATATGGTATATTCTGAGTGACGTATACGCTTTTTCATCGATAGCTACCTCTCAAATGCTAGTTGTCAATGCCAAAAATCATACAATAGGCCAGAATGGATCACCACCCATGATGGTAATTTGGGCTTCAATTACATGTTTTATTTAAAATAAAATATTGAGAAGAATTAAGATAAAATATTATTTTATAAATTAAAGTTATAAAATAATATTTCTTAATCATTATTTAAAATGATGAAATATTGTTAATTACTCAAAGAAGATAAAAATCATTTTAATTAATTTAGAATTTTCAAAGTAAAGTCAAATCTCTTAATATTTTAAAATTACTTAAAATATCTAATTTAAATAGTTATCCATAATTATAATATTTTTAGAGCTCATCAAAATATTATAATTGTATGATTTTAAAATAAGTTTATCTAATAATACTGAAAATATCTCATATATAAATATTTCCAAAATATTTAAAATATTTGTAAATTTTAAAATATTTATCTTACTTTGAAATTCGCTACATATCTTTTAAAACACGCCATCAAGGCTTGGCACTAGGATGAGGCTCAACACGTAAATCGAAGCTCGTAACTAAAGAAGAAGGAAGGAACGAGTATCACAGCCAGTGAGCAACAACACCAAAGACATGATCATGGGATCTATGTAGGGGAAGTCCTTTGGGATCGCTAAAGACACCCTTCTATTGGCTAAGTAACTTTTGGATGGGTTGGGAATTTCTACAGGTAGGAATTCTTCTTTTCCTTTCAATGAAGTGTAATAACAGCCCATTCTTTTCCAACTTATTATGCTTGTTAATGTTTCCCTCCTTAATGAGATTGGAAGGATACAGTCCATGCAAACTTTCTACTTGATCCTTGTACTGAAATTGCATTGATAGGACTCTAAAATTCCATAAAATGGGTCCCAAATTGCGTAGCTATGGGATCCCTAGTACCATATCACACCTTGCAAGCACTAATACATAGACATTTGTGAAAACAATGCATTACAATTTGATTAAGTGTTGCACATCTTCACTCACTACTTGTTCCCCACTTGCTACCCTCACTCTCATGTTCTCATTAGGGTTTACTAGAAAAACTCATTTTACAACATTAGAGGGATCTATAAAATTATGAGTACTTTTAGTATCTATCTATACTACCACTTTTTGGTTTCCCATTCTACCTTTGATCCTCATAGTTTTAGGGCTCAAGGACCCAATGAATGCATGGAGGGAAATCTCTGGATTGGTTGGATTAGTGACAAAACCCAAAAGTACTTCACTAGTTGGTTCCTCCTTTATTTTTAGAACCTCATCTGGTTCCTCCTCCAGTTCTTTTATTAAAAATAACTTGGGTTATTGACACTTATGGTCAGGATTCCACTTGGAATTGCAATAGTAATAGAGGTCTTTGTCTCTCATTTTCTTCATTTGGTGTTGGTTGATTTTCTAAACTGGAATTAGTGGCTTTTGAGCTATTTTTGGACTTATTGAGGTGGCCATAGGGACATGTCCAAGAATTTCAGTCTCATCATAAGGGTTTGGGGTTCAGTATTTTTTGTCTGTTGACACCTACATCTTCCTTCTAAATCTTGGCAAGGCTATAAGATGTCAAGAAATTGTTGGGATTTCGACATTTGAAAGCCCCCTTAGTCTATTGGTCAGTGGTTCGAAACTAGAGTTATACTCTTCCACTGAGCTAGTTTGCTTAAGTCTAGTTAAGGACTCCATGGGATCATCATAGGAGGTAGGTCCAAACCTTACCAAGAGAGCCCTTGTGAAAGTTTCACAATCCTTTATTGCGCCAGACTCTTCTAAATCTTAAAACCAAACTAAGGCTTGTGCCTTCATATGGGTAGAGGCTAGCCTAAGTTTATGGTAGGGCCGTGTATTTTAGAATGCAAAACAAAAAAAAATAGTTGGTCTTATATAAGCAGCGACTAGGATCCTTGCCATGAAAAGTAGAGAAATTGAGTCTTATTGGTCTAGTATAAGGCTCCCCTCCTAGCTCAACATGTTCAATCTGATGGATATGAATGTCCAAGGAAGACTCCTCGTGAGAGGTGATATGATTACGCTTATGCAAATCCAAAGTCAAGGAGACTAGCTGCTAATGATTGAATCCGATTGTCAATTGAGGGCCAACAGTTTGGTTTCTAGGTTCTTAAGTTGGGAGTCTACAGACTTCTTGAGGGATGTGAGACCATCCTGTAGTTGATTGAGGCAGGTACCTTTTACCATGGATGTCACTTGGAATCAATCTCTGATACCAGAATGTAACATCTTCGTCAAGCTCGGTCAGATTGCTATAAAAAATTAAAAAAAAGTTCAAAAAATGGACCAAGCTCACTTCAAGTGTAAGTTCCTCATAAAAAAAATAAAAAGAGAGAGAGAGAGAGAGAGAGAGAGAGAGAGAGAGAGAGTACCAGAAATGTACTAAGCTTACCAAATTCGTACCAGATGCTATAGTAAAATAGGGATTGACCTTAAGAAAACTAATAACCTTCTAGATTCCTTCTTTGAATCAATACGATGTAAATGTGGAAATAACATAGAAACAAACTGCAACTGGGCTTAACAGGTTCACTAGACTCGACTTAAAACAAACCTCAATTAAAATACTGAATAGCCCGCCTACAGTCTACCCATGAAGGGTAGCCTTTTATTAACCCGACCCACACTTAATAAGTTTGGGCCCAACTAGCCCAAACACTCTAACTGCTGACCCAATATGCAAGTCTACCACACTACTTCACTTCTCTCCACTGTAAGTGGATGTTCGGAACAAATATCAGTCTATCTCATTTTATCTCACTTTATTTCATTTTATTTTTTTTAAATATGATTTAAATACAAACACTTTCAAATTAATCATTATATCTTTTTCAAACTAATTATTACAATCTTTTCAAATCCCAAACATCATTATAATTGAAGTCTCATTTCCCAAACATCACTCAAAGATAAAATATTTTTCAATTTTAAATCTTCAACTTTTTCTTCTAAATATTACATAATCATTACAATTTTTTCAAACTTCCAAACAAACCATAAAAAATAATACTACTTTTTCAAATTTAAAAAAAAATATTCAAATTTATATTCAAATAACTTCTTAATTTTATAATACTTTTAATCAAGTTTTTATCTTTCATTTTCCAAAACCCATTACACGTCTTAACAAAAACCATTTTATCACTATTTGCGCGCGCGCGCGCGTATATATATATATATATATATCGAAACGGGCTCGAAAAGGATTTGTAGGAAATTTCAGTGGAGTGAATATGTATAGTCTTTGGCATGTTGTGGGTTAGTTAATTAATGTTGGCGTGTGGAACGGTGTGCTGGGTTGGTGTATTGATTGTTGCGTGCCGTGTGGGAGGGACAGTGTCCATATAACAAAATTTTTGTTAAGGACACCACATATACGAGGTTGGGTAAGGCCTAAGAGAGCAAGAGCAGATGACATGAAGCTATTTTCCTTCTCCCGTTATATCATTCTGGTATTATTACTCTCTGCATTAATCTTGGATACCCAGCCTTATCAAATCAGTGCAGCTTTGAATCCTACCACTAACTTATTTCCTGATCAATATATCATTAGTTAGTGGAATATAGATGCATGCTGTGATGCCCCCAATTCTTACGTTTAGAGACATAGAAATCGAGGTGTCAGGATGATGATAATACAGGTCACGCATCCCATCACTAAATGTTAAGTCTGTGCACATGCAATACATGTACACCAAAAATAATATAGCTGTTAATAAAAGTCATTTAAATAAGTATCAGAATTTTAAATACAGATTTAAAATCAATCTCGATTAACACACACATATCAAATAAATATTACAAGTTCCAGTAACATTCTAAATCCAAAATGCATAATTTAAAGATAGGGAAAATAATTTCCAAATAATAAATAAGAGCACCAATCAATCCTCCGACGGAGCCGCCTCTTTGGACTCAGTCTTCTCGTCCTTTGCATCAAAATCTTTGGTACCAAAGATGATACTGTAGGTAAATAATAATCCAAACAACTCAAAAGATAAAAATATATTAAAATCTTAACAATATGCATGAACAGGATGCCATATGCATGAGATCCAAAAATAATATTTTCCTAAAAATAAATATTTTTCCAACACACGCCAAAAATCCCATTTTTGGCCCAAACAGTTCCATTAAAACATTTCTTCGCCATTATCCCAGATAATGGCCCAAAACAAAAATCCACTATTTTTCTAGAAAATGGCCCATAAATCTCCTTTAAAACATATCCTCGCAATTTTTTCAGAAAATAACCCACAAATATTCTTTAATCAAAACTCACAATTTTTCCAGAAAATGGCCCATTATCTATTATCAAAATCAATTTTAACCGTATCCACCATGATCTTCCCTAGGGATCATCTGTACACCCTGACTCTCATGCCACATTGCAGGTAATGACCACGTATATGACATCTTAACGAGTAATACCCAGCTCCGCGCTCAGCACGTACTATGACCAGGCATCCTCTAGCCCTTACCGGCAGAGGGACCACGAAGTTGGCACGATAGTGTTACCATATCGTCCGAGCCTGTTGTTGCCCAGTAACAACCTAAGGGACGTTACTCAGTATATTCTGCTCCCCAGTGACCAGAGGAGCTTAACAAATATAATACCCCATCTCGGCTTGGGATCGTGATACACACGTACTCAAAAATCCATTAACATTTAAAAGCCTAGTTTTCAATTTCCAACACATGTACATGCATGCACCATGAAATGACATGACATAAAATACCCAACAATCCCAATCATCCAAACATATATAACTCTATCCTAAAATTCATCCGAACCCTGACTCCTTGGACTCAGTCCAACACAACCAACTAATCACAAATTATTATGAAAGCAAAAATATATTTAAATCTTAAAGGAAATTTAGAAAATACTTACAGCGCTTTAAAATAATTTTCAGAGAATCAACGAGCTGCAAAAGGTGTTGGCAAAGCAACGTAACAATGAAAAATTACCAAAATACACAAATTTGAACGAAGGCAAACAAAAACTAGGAAAGGCTAGGGAATGGATCATGGAGGTAAGTGGAGTTGATTGTGATGGCTAATGGCTGTGGATGCTAGCGCACGAAGGAGATCGGCCAACTTTGAGGAAAGGAGGCCGTGGGAGAGTGTGGTGGCTACAGGTCACGGTGGGGCATGAGAATGGATAGGAGAGGTCACTAGTGGATGGGGAAGTCGTTGGTGGTGGTGCGGTGGCAAGGCGACGGAGGACGACGGTGGAAAAGGGAGAAAACCATGGAGGGTCATGGGCTTCGTGGGAGCAAATGGCTAGGAGTTAGGGTTTGAGATTGGTGGAGGATGTTAGCTGATGGGAGGGGAAGCTGTGGTGATGTTGGTGGTGCCGGAAGGTGGTGCACGGCGACGCAGTGAATCTAAGCCCATTTGGGCTATACACTGCCAGGAGAGAGAAAGAGGGGGCGTGGGGAGTGGTGGCCGGCATGGGTGAGCTCGTCGGCATAAGGGGAAGGTGGTGGGATGGGCAGTGAGGTACATGGCAGCGCAAGACGATGATGGGGAAGGCTGAACCGAACGGAGGGAAAAAGGGGAGGGGGAGGCTCGTGCATGGGAAGAAATACAAGGGAGGAAGAGGGAAAAAAAAAAAGAGAAGAAGAAAAGAAGAAGAAAAAAAGAAATGGAAAGGGAAAAAGAAAAAGGAAGTGAAAAGAAATGAGATCCAACCTTTTCAACTCAGGGTCTCAAAACTGATCCAACGAAAATAAATTTTAAAATGGTGAGTTAAATAAAATAATTTAAATGCAGTGACTTAGTAAAATAAAACAATAAAATCTAATAATAAACTATTTTAAAAAAAGAGCACAATAAAATAAAATAAAAACCAAATAAAAACACTACAACTCAATATTAATAAAATAAAAAATTTAAAGCCCAAGAATAAAATAATTCAAATGAAAGAGTAATTTAAATGCGAAATAATTATTAATACCAAGAAAACACATTATTTAAATGTCACAACTTAAAAAAAAATCATAAAACAATACAATAAAAACATGTTTAGTTCAAAATAAGAGAACCACTAATTATAATAATCTATATAATCATTTAGTAAAAATACACGTAAATATGGGATATCACACATGCTATCATGAACGACTAGTGTGTTAGTAATCTTGCTCTTAGAACAATTTCCATAAATTATTAATATATATATAGAAAATTTATTTATCATCCATTTTCTCATCATCCTCTCATCATCTCATAATGTAGTATTAAATTATAGGTTCACAACTGAAATATAATAAATTATCTTCAATAATCTAATGCCACATTGTGGAATGATAAGAGAATAATGAAAATTGAGATGATGACTAGCATTACTCATATATATATAAACAGCTCATTCCCTTCAATTTGTAGAGTTCAGATCTAGAAGAAAAATGAATTAAAGAAGTTTCTATCTAAAAAAGACATTTCATATTTTAGAGAAAACTTGTGTGTCAAAAGTGATGCTAAGATTCTCACATTGCGTTGCAAAAACAAAATCAGATGTCTTGAGACTTGACATAAATGATTCTAAAATTAGCCAAGTACTCCTAATTCATCACGTTTAACACTTAGCACAAACTGTTAGCACTGATTAGTAACCAAAATAAAATAAATCACTTGAACACACTATTTGGTTAGGAAGGGAAACTCTTTGAAGAACTCTTAAAAGATAAAACCCTACGGGATAACCAAATCCAGGAAAGTCAATTTATTGATTTAGAGAACTACAAGTAAACTGTTAACAAAACCTTTGTAACCAACCCGTTTGCTCAAGACATGCAACCCGCTTGCCTTCTACCTTAGTATGTAGTCAGAACCTCTGACACTCTCCAATCATTACCTTTCCTACTGGAACCTCCAGTAGTTGAAACTTGAATAGGACGACTCCCCCTTGGTGTATGCTACCCCTCAATTCCACGAACTGAGTTTCTCAAGATCTTGATCAATGTCAAATATGTGCTGTATGTGCTCACCGCTTAAATCTTCAGTCGACTCCCTTTACATAATTAATGTTGTTATCGACTTGCAGAAGGAGTTTGCTGATAAGTTTATCTAGTATCCTAGTTAGAGACGTTTCTACCAACTTGTGAACACCTCAGAATGGATTATTCTTCTGAACTGCATAGAGTTTAGATCAGCTTTAGTTTCTTCAACATGCCTTACGTTTTTATCTCTTCAACTGATGCTAAGACTCTAAACATTCTTGGGACTCTTTGATAACTCTTTTCTTATTATATAACAAACTATGATAAGAGTTCTAATTTAAGTACATAGTCTTATCAGATCACTAGAGTCCAATTAAGATTACATTCATTTCTTAAATTATACGCATCTAATCCTAGCCAAGCACAAATTACATTTACAATCTCCCCCTTTGGCTGATTGATGATGCCAATATAAACTTGATGAATGTAACTTAATCTGCAAAATAAAAACTAACCAACCACCTGCAAAGATCTCATGTAGACAATCATACTTCATATTAAATTCCATCATAACAAAAAATTATCGTAGCATAAAGTATTTGAACTAGCAAATAAATCCTACACATGCATATATTAGTTTAAAATACATATCCAACTGAAATAACTTTAGATAAACTGAAACTTAAATAAATAAAAAAACTCAAAAGAAATGAAATGATGATGATGGTTGCACATCATCAGCAACACTGCCAAGCTGTCCAGCATAATTACCAGCCCAACTCCCTTTTGTAGTCATCCCTTCTCCCCTATATTTGGCAGCATCATTCAGACTCAGGGTTATCTTCATCCTCTAGTGAAGTGACTATTTTCAAAATCTGATCCACATCCACTACAATTTTCTGCAGTCTATAATTTATTTTTCCAGATTCATCTTGCTGATCTGCAAGCAATTTATCAATCTTCTCCATTTTCTCTTCCCATTTGTCCACAAATGAGTCAAATTTTGATTGCAAAATTTGAAGTTGTTCGACCACTTCAGTGGACTGTTTTGAAGGAGGATTAGAGGATGTGAATGCCTCAACATGAGTCCTTTTCTTTAACAATTGCCTCTGACTTAGTAACAGTCTTGGAGGAGATTTTCCCAAACATTTTAAGTGTGGCCTCGGTAGTCCTCAAGGGAACTTTAGAAATTTTGACCAATTTTGTGATAAAACCACCAAACGGCAAACTTTCTTGTCCATTTTATTAGTTCTGGCCTTTGAGATCACATTAACAATATGTGAAGGGAGATCAATAGGAATACCTTTCACTAATGCATACATAAATTGAGCTTTCTCAACTGTCAGCTCAATGTGTGTAGAAATGGGCCATACATTTGTCAAAACTACTTTAGCCAGAAACCTAAATTCAGAGAGCATGGACTTCATAGGGAGCCTATGAACTTTTGGGGGCCATGCTGGTGCACTAGGCCCAGCAAACAGATCCTTCATTTGGGCCTTTGACAGGGTGCCCATGTCTTTGTATGGAAAATCTGGGTTTTCCACACTTGGGAGCTCATAGAACTCTCTCACAATTTCAGAAGTAATGATTAAATCAACTCCTCTAACAACTGAAGTAATAAACTTGTCATCAATACTTATTAAAGCATTTGTATAAAATTCCCTAACAACCTCAATGTATGGGGCAGGGGCCCCCTCTATTATCTTTTCCCACCCTCTATCCGCAAAGATATGGGCTATAAAATCAATGTCAGGTTCATTTAGATCATTAAATGTTACCTCTCTTTCTCCATGCATGTACCTTTTGGAGAAAATTGTTTTGTAGAGGTTTTCAGCTTCTTTACTTGAGAACTTTGGTGCCTTAGAACTTGAAGTCGAGGGTTTCGAAGTGCTCCATTTTCCTTTGTTAGGGACTGACCCCTTGTTAGGGAATTTTTAGGGATTGCATGCCGGTCTAATTTTGCCTTCTTTGCAACAGTCTTGTATTTCATCTACAAGCCAAAATCGTTCAGAGTATGAGAAATGCAGAGGATACTAAAGGGACTCAGGTTCATAGGTATTCCCACATTCAGAAATTAACAAAATACCTTTGCTAAACAAATTAAATCATCATGCTCAAATTTAAAAAAAAATAAATATTCAGAAATCAGTAATCTTTATCCAATGAACACATTTCCTACTCCTAATCAGGGTGTCATTGCAGTACAAAGGGAAACATGATCGATATAGAAGATGAGCCAAACAGAGTCATGAAAACCTCATTCGTCACTTTTCTAAATACAATCAGGCTTATTTATTAAAAAAAAAACATCTAATCCTCTTTTCAACCGATTTTCAAGTGCTCACTCAGGCAGATTCCTAACAAAGCTTCAAGTATTTCAAGGAATTTGAAAAAAATTTAAGAACAGTAAAGCCCTAAGATAAATGATGACCAATCTTCAGACATAATATTTAGAAGAGATAAACTTACCTTGAGTTTGTGTAGAAAGATTAGCACGAAACGTAAAAACTTCAAATGATGCGGAGAGATTTTTGGGTTTTCTCTAACACGAGGAGTATTGGAGAAGATTTAAGCGCACTTGGGATTGAAAAACGGCTTAAAGAGTGATTATGGAAGACAACATGCAGTAAATGCTGCATAGCAGCAGCTTTATTTTTAATCTCCCACCCAGAACGTGGGATGTGAGGCCTAGGACGTGCTATGCATGCGGGCCCCTTAGAGTATGCCTTAGAGGCTACTCTTCAAGATGATACCAGTTGTGCCCTCATAATATATATATTTTTTTTATCTATATATATATTTAAAAAAAAAAACTAAATAGAAACAACAAAACAATTTTAAAGAAACAAAAGACAATTATTATGTACATGTCATCCACACGATTAAGTCTTTTGAATAACACATTTGTCCAAGAGATTTTTATTTTTATTTTTTATTATAAAACGAACACTTATTCATTTATTCAGGGGAATTATTTCTAACTAGTCAGTCTTTACAATTTAGCAATTTACTTAATATATGACCTCCCAAGAACACGTGTGTGTATGTGTGACTGAGGTAGTCAAAAACTTCCCTAGTTATTATTTATTTCCTTTGGTCCATTTTTGTAATGATCCAAGAAGGGTGAACTTTCCTTGAAAGTCAAACTTTATGTTAGGGCCTATATACTCGAAAAACATTTCCCTCCAAGCACACAGTCAACAGAGCCTATATGTCCATTTAATATTGCTTATCTTTTTCCATAATGATGAAGACAATGATTTTTTCTCTCATGGACAGTGAGGGCTTAAATCCAAGTATGAGTGTTTGCCTTTTTTCCTAATGACTTCTAAAACACTTGACTTTTTCTATAAGGATTGACCAGTGTGCATGGCAAGAGGAATTCTTTTTCTTTTGAGTAATAGGTTCAACCAGTTTTAGTCAATTCGAAGGCATAGATTCCCCCTCCTATGATGCATTTTATAGAGGTTGACAAGATGTCATTAAATTGTTAGGAGGTCAGATCTGACTCCTAACCGTGTAGAGGATTGGGTACTCAAGAGGTCTTTCTTAAGAGTTTTGCATGAAAGGTAAAAAACACATACCAAAGAAGATCTAATTCGTACCCAGGCAAATGAACTTGTGTGGTTAGAGTGTATGGACTTGGTATATTCAGCAAACCTGTACCTTGTGTATAATATCCACATAAAAACTGTGAAAGTAAAAAAAATAAAGCAAAACAAACAACAAAACAACTTCCCCCTTTTTTTAATTTTTTTATTATATATGTATTTAAAAAAAAATCAGGGCGTGTCACACACACCAATAGCCTTCCTTAGAAATTCAAACCTGAATCCATCCAATGGTATAGTGAACAAATCAAACAATTGGTATTCAGTATCAATATGTTCAAGTGACACTACTTTTGTCTCAACCAAGTCTCGTATAAAATGATGTCTTATATCTATATGCTTGGTCCGAGAATGTTGCACATGATTCTTAGAGATACTAATGGCACTTGTATTATCGCAATAGATAGTCATCGTATCTTGTAAGAACCCATAGTCCTTAAACATCTTTTTCATCCAATGTAGCTGTGTGCAACAACTACAGCTACAATGTACTCGGCTTCAACAGTGGAGAGAGAAATGAAATTTTGCTTTTTGCTCATCCATGCTACCAGATTGCTACTAACATAAAAACAGCCACCAATGGTGCTTTTTCTGTCGTCCGCATTACCAGCCCAGTCTACATCAGAATAGCCAACCAGACTTAGATTTGAATCTCTAGAGTACCAGATGCCATAGTTAACCATAGCACTCAAGTATTTCAGAATTCTTTTGACTTTAGTGAGATGTGATTCTTTGGGTTTCGCCTGAAACCGTGCACATACACCTACACTAAAAGCAATATTTGGTCTACTAGCAGTAATGTATAGAAGACTTTCGATCATGTTTCTGTAGAGAGTAGGATCAATGCTCTTACCTGTAGAATCTGAGCAGATTTTAACTAAAGTGCTCATCGGAGTGCGAGCATGTGTCTTGCTTTCCATGCCAAGTTTCTTAACAAGGTCTTTAGCATATTTTGATTGTGAAATAAAAATTCCTTCTTCAGTTTGTTTGATTTGGATTCCAAGAAAAAAATTTAATTCCCCAATCATGCTCATCTCAAACTCATTTTCCATGTTGTTAGAGAAATCATGTAAAAGTTTGTCAAGAGTAGAACCAAACACAATATCATCTACATGTATCTGTGTTATAAGTAAATGCTTACCAGATTTTCTTAAAAAAAGTGTTCGGTCAGCTTGCCCTTTTACAAAGTTATTATCAAGCAAGTATTTTGTGAGTTATTCATACCATGCTCGAGGTGCTTGCTTTAATCCATAAAGAGCCTTCTTCAATCTGAAAACATGGTCAGGAAACAGGTGATTAGTAAATCCCTTTGGTTGTTCAACATATACTTTTTTATTTAGTATGCCATTTAAAAATGCACTTTTAACGTCCATTTGATAAAGCTTAAAACATAAATGGCTTACAATTGCTAGCTGTATGCGAACTGATTCCAAGCAGGCTACTGGTGCAAAAGTTTCCTCAAAATCAATTCCTTCAACTTGGGTGTATCCTTGTGCCACAAGTATGGCCTTGTTACAAACAATGGTGCCATGTTCGTCTGACTTGTTCTTAAAGATCCACTTTGTTCCAATGATGTTATGTTCCTCGAGTCTAGGTACCAGCTCCCACACTTAATTTCGAGTGAACTGGTGCAGTTCCTCATGCATGGCATTCACCCAGCTTTCATCTTATAAGGCTTCTTCCACCTTCTTTTGTTCAACCTGCAACAAATAGCAAACATATGAGACTTGATTTAAAACTCGTTTCCTTAGTCTCATACCTTCACTCTAGTCTCCAAGAATGTTTTCTTTTAGATGGTTGTGACTGATTCTTGTTGATGGCTCCTTCTCACGGGTTGGAGTTGAGTTTGATAAGATAGATTCCACTGCATTTATATCCTCTTGGTCTATTGAGTTTTCTTCAATTTTTTCAATAAGTTGTTCAAATTCCTTGGTGATCATTTCTTTGGAATTTTCATCTACAACTACATTGATTGACTCCATCATTGTTTTAGTTCATAGATTGTAAATTCTGTAGGCCTTGCTGTTTGATGAGTATCCCAGAAATATTCCTTCATCACTCTTGCGGTCAAATTTGTGGGCAATCTAAGTACTCTTTTTGTCTTTCAGTATGTAACAGGTACTCTTGAATACTTTAAAGTACTTTACCATGGGTTTCTTCCCATTCCATAACTCATAGGGAGTGAGTTTGATGCCTATGCAAAGAACTACATGGTTTAAAATATGTCTAGCAGTATTGACAGCTTCTTACCATAAGTATAAAGCCAACTTTTTGCTACTTAGCATAGTGTGTGCCATCTCTTGTATTTGCTCGATTTTTTCTCTACATAATTGCATTTTATTCTGGAGTGACTGGGGTTGAGAATTCTTGATGTATGCCTTGTTCATCACAAAAGGAAGAAACATTAGCATTTTCAAATTCTCTACCATGATCACTACGAATACGAGAGATAGAAGAATTCTTCTCTGTTTGTAGTCGTTTGAACAATTTCTTGGCAAGCTCGAAGTTTCTATTTTATCTCCAACAGAATCATCCATGTATATCTTGAATAGTCATCTACAATAACCATTATATATTTCTTTCCTTCGAGACTCTCATTCTGAGTAGGACCCATCAAATCATATGTAGTAGCTCAAGTGGTCGTGAGGTCAAAATGTTACTTAGCTTCCTGTGCTGTGCCTTGGTCTACTTTCCTTCTTAACAAGCTCCACACACTATCTTTTTGTTTTTCAAATTTTTTGGCAGTCCTCGTACAACTTCTTTCTTGAGAATCTTTCACATGTCTCTATAGTTGATGTGGCCTAGACAGTAATGCCACAACTCAGTTTCATCCAATTCTACCTTGTGACATCGTATTGGGTTGTTGGGAGTAATTCCATAACAGTTGTCAGTAGTTCTGGTGTCGCTTAAAATCCATTTTCCAGTACCATTATATACTTTGTATTCATCCTTTGAGAACTGCACAGAAAGATTATCATCACAAAATTAACTGATACTTAACAAATTTGCCTTCAGACCATTGACAAAAAGAACATTATGAAGAGTAGGTAAACTAGGAATATTCACACTTCCATTTCCTTCCACTGTTGCTGAACTTCCATCATCAAAAGTTACTGACCCACCACTAGTGGACTCAATCTCTTTAAACAATCCTTTGTCTCTTGTCATATGTTTAGAGCAAGCACTGTCCAGGTACCACATGTTAGTGTCCATAGCTTTGAGACCAGTGTGTGCTACCAGGCATACGGCTTTTTCTTTCACTACCCGTTTGGTCTTGATATTTGTTTTCTTTAAATTTTTTGAAGAACATAATTTAGATAGTTTGCACAGATTCTTACCAAGAGTATGTATTTGATTGCTCAATTTGTCCACCTTAAATTCTAGGTTCCTATCTTTTTCACAAACTTATTTCTTTTTCCTCTCTCTTTTTCTTTTCTGAGTCGGAGTCAATTTGTTCTAATGTGTCCAGTTATCCCACAAAAATGACAAGTAGGAACAAACATACCTTTGGACTTACTTGAAGGAGTCATTGTTGACTTGCCTTTGTTATCAGAGTTCTTTGGGATATTTTCAGTGTTACTTCCTTTTACAAAGATAATGCCTTTAGATGTAAAGGCAGCGGATGCTTTATGATATGAATCTTTGAAAGTATTGTATCCAAAACCTGTACGATCACTACTATCTCATTGAACCTTTAGTAGTTCACTTAGTTTTTGAGTGGAAGTTTTTTCTTTGAGTTCCTGACAAGTTGCCAAATCCTTTTCCAGCACTTCTTTCTGTTCGCGCAGTTTTGTCACTTCCATTGCTATCAGCTTCAGTGCTTCCACCAAATTATTCTTCTCATTTTCAATGGTGGTTAAGTTTTTGTACAGCTTTTTATTTACTTTCTGAATTTTCAGGAATTCTTCATATAGTTCCTCATATGCTTCCTGCACGCTTAATTCATGATCAGATACTTCTGTGGCAACATCAAAATCAGTATCACATAAGCCTGTGCTGTTATTAGCACATAGTTTATTCTTCTGAAAATGATCAGTAATGGATGCAGAGAAAGCTATAAACGCAGTTTCATTATCAAAAGATGTATCTAAGCTTTCAGAATCAAAATCATCACTCAAAGTAGAATTCAAAGCTTTTGCCTTTCTTTTATAATTTGGACATTCAATTCTTGTGTGACCAAAACCTGAACATTCATGACATTGGACTTTCTCTTTAATATCTGGTTTATCTTTATTCCATTTATTAGGTTCATTCTTTTTAACAAAACTCTTCCCTTTTCTCATTTTTCCAGAACTATTTTTGTTAACTAGAAATTTTTAAAATTTTCTAGCCACAAGAGCTAGGTCATCACTACACAGATCTTCATCATCAGAATGACTCTCTTCTTACCTTTCCTTTGTTGTGGAAGAGTAGATTCATAGGTTTGTAGAGAGCCTACCAATTCTTCTCCCTGAATTTTATCTAGATCCTTGCTTTCTTCTACGGCTGTCACTTTTGGTCGAAACTTTTCAAGCAGAGATCTTAGAATTTTCCTCACAACTCTTGCCTCCTCCACCTTCTCATCCAGATTATACCTGGAATTGACAATGTCATTTAGTTTGGCATAAAACTCATTAAAGGTCTCATCATCTAACATTTTTATTTCTTCAGATTTTGAAGTCAATATTTGTAATTTGGAAATTTTTACCGTCTTGGTCCCTTCATGTGTGGTTTTCAAAATATCCCAAGCCTAATTGGCATTTTCACACATTGAAATCCTCTTGAAGTCATTAGGTGAAACTGCCATAAAAATGGTATTTAGACCTTTGTTATTACAATTACAGCTGCTGGATTGTTCTTTGGTCCATTCTTCTACAGGTGATGTAGGCCTCATCCATCTCGATTCCATGGTTAACCATACTTTCTCATTGAGTGATCTTAAAAACACTCTCATCCTTACTTTCTAGTAGGCATAGTTGTCACCATCAAATTGTGGTGGTGATGATAGTGTTGCCATGATTGTTCAGGAGAATGGATCACACTTAGATTGAGTGAACCACGCTCTGATGCCAATTGAAATTACCCAAATACCCCTGATTCGTCACGTTTAACACTTAGCACAAATTGTTAGCACCAATTAGTAACCAAAATAAAATAATCACTTGAACACACTATTTGATTACGAAGAGAAACTCTTTGAAGAACTCTTCAAAGATAAAACCCTACGGGATAACCAAATCCAGGAAAGTCAATTTATTGATTTAGAAAACTATAGTAAACTGTTAACAAAACCTTTGTAACCAACCCATTTACTCAAGACATGTGACCCACTTTCCTTCTACCTCAGTATGTAGTCAGAACCTCTTACATTCTCCAATCGTTGCCTTTCCTACTGGAACCTCCAGTGGTTGAAACTTGAACAGGACGACTCCCCATTGGAGTATGCTACCCCTCAATTCCACGATCTGAGTTTCTCAAGATCTTTATCAATGTCAAATATGTGCTGTATGTGTCACCGCTTAAATCTTCAGCCGACTCCCTTTATATAATTAATGCTGTTATCAACTTGTAGAAGGAGTCTACTGATAGGTTTATCCAGTATCCTAGTTAGAGACGTTCCTACCAACTTGCGAACACCTCAGACTAGATTATTCTTCTGAGCTGCGTAGAGTTCAGATCAGCTTTAGTTTCTTCAACACGCCTTATTTCTTTATCTCTTCAACTGATGCTAAGACTCTAAACATTCTTAGGACTCTTTGATAACTCTTATCTTATGATATAACAAACTATGATAAGAGTTCTAATTTAAATACATAGTCTTATCGGCTCACTAGAGTCCAATTCAGATTACATTCATTTCTTACATTATACTCATCTAATCCTAGCCAAGCACAAATTACATTTACAGATTCAATTTGAGCATATCATGATTTGTCTTTGTTTATGCATGGAAAAAAAGAAAAGATAATTGATAAACCAACACCCAATCAACTATTTAATAAAATAAAAAATTTAAAAATTTTCCTTTTTATTTCTACTTTAATTTGATGTTTTTAATTTTTTTTTAAAAACATATTATTTTATAAAGAAGTTGTGAATTAATTACAGATGGGTTGTTCATGATGTATCACTTCTCAAATGGAAAGGGCCAAATGTTGTCTTAATCAAAGCAGCATCCTCATAATAATATATATATATATTGTGTGCAGTTTGCAATCTGTGCACCAACATGATCACTTGTTTGATTAAATATTTTGTAAATTTTGCAGATATTGAAGTAAGCAAACTAGCTACCAAACGAAGTCCTTCCTGGCCTCCACCAATAGCAAAACCTGGGGAAAAGCCCAAAACTACCAAGTCCAATTCCTCCAGTAAAAGGTGCGCTAGAACCATGAAAACCTCCTAGTAGCCCTGCAGTATAGAGATGATGAGTAAATTTTTTCGTACTTACAATATCTCTTAATTAGAAGAGAGTGACAAAGAGTTTGATTAGCATGATATGTTCTTAAAGTAGAACATTTCAACCTAATTTATACATTTTAACCTAAAAAATTAAACACATCTCTCAACCTAAAAAGGTTAAATCCATCTCAATGGACAAAATACTACTATTCACAACTTAACTCATCTCGACATTCAAATGTAACCTTAAATGAACAAATTGTTAAACATAACTTTACGAGCAATCAAACTGGCATGATAAGAACAGATTGGTATATATAATGACAAAACAATAGATTGTTTGCAAATCTATACCAAAATCTATAAAACAGTTTTTTCAAAAAATAAAAATAAAAATTAGTTTAGCTTGCAGCTTGCAGCTTTGCAGCACCAGTAAAACAAGAGCCCCTCTTAAGGCATGAATATTGGACTTGGTGAAAAGAAGAACGACCAGAACCTATGGCCATTAGGTGAGAGACATATAAACTATTAGTTTAGTTGGGTTACCGTGTCAAAGGTATTTGGGTCAGCACTCATCTACCAAAAATAGCCGTGCTACACAGAAGCTTCCAAATTTAACACACCCTGCATACTCGATGATGTGGAAAAGAAATTATGAAAATTCATTCAATTGGATACCTTCTCTCACAAAGCAAAGAGCTCTCGCAGACTCAACATACCCATCATCAGCCAAAGAATTACTTTTGATCCTGTGACCTTCGGTTGATGATCATTTTTGCCTTTCTTCTTCTTCACATAGATCAATCAGCACCGATTTTTGAATTTTCTTTTTGTTGATGAGCATTTTCGATCGCATTTTTTATTCCAACATTTTTTTGGGATGGGTCAAAGATTACTACTGGTTGCACGAGGAAGAGTCAATTTCAGAGATGGGATTTCAAATATAAAGACAAGGGAATAAGGGCCACCACAACCAACTACAAAGAATTAACACTCAGACTTATGTCAGGGTCAGGTATTTAAAAATCAACTTGTAATTTTTATTATACCAACCTATTTTGTTTTTAGAAAACCAACGCCTCTAGGCGAGCAACTATACAAATGCCTCTTGGCGAGCAACTATGCAAATGCCTCTATGCAAACAACTATACAAACACCTATAGTTGAGCAAGAGGATAAGTGCCTCTAGGGGATGACCAACAGGTCTGAGCGAGGAAGTAATTATCAGCCTTAGCCATACGAAAATATTGTTGCGAAAGCACTTAAGGATGAATATTTTGCTTCTCGCAAAAATCATTCAGCAGCACACAAATCCCACCAGGAATAATGGGAAGCAACAAGCAAGATTGCTCTAACAAAGCTTGATGATCAAGTCTTCTCAGCACCCTTTTTAAGATTGGCAAGGCTAGCAACAGTTTCGATAGTGACCAAGTTCCCTTGCGTTGATGGTGATCAACTATCCTCACCACACCCATGATGGCAATTTGAGTTTCCTTGCCACTCTCATGGTGGCGACCAGAGTCTCCTCGCCACCTGCCATAATGGCGACTAACGCTTTGTGCCATGAAGCCCCACGCCATCCAAGGCCTCCCGCCGTGGCATTTGTGACTTCACCACAAGTCTCCACACCAACAACTAGCGGGGTGGAAAGAAACGTGGTATATTTAATTTTCCATGTGATGATCACGAAGAAAATTAGCGGGGTAACAAGAAAAGATATTTGAGGCCCCACAATTTTAGCTAAGAGATAAAGTCAAGAAGGGATTCAGACTCCTAAGAAGAAGGGACTCATACTCCTAAAAGGAAAATGCTTCACATGACTTAGACTCTTAAAAGGAAAAGGCTTCACAAGGTAAATTGAGCTCTATCGCTCCAAGGGAATAACCTCTTTAAATAGCCTACAAAAAGTAACAAATACGGGATTGGAACTAAACTTGATTTACTTAATCTTCTACGTGCTCTTACTCTCATATTATATTTTTGACTTTGACATCAAAGTTTTCCCAGGGCAACCAATGGCGCCCCATGATAATTATAGAGACTGAACAAAAATACCATTATTTAGTAAAAAAGTAAAAAGCGAAATAATGTTTCATTCAAGTCTATCAAAAAGTTTTAAGTAATATCTTAGGATGGAACAGATAACCTATCCTGTTTTCTAGCAGTAACTAAGCATTCCCCACTAAAGTTAGCTTATTTCATCTCAAATGTTCTTATTACTATTGGCTAGCTAGAAATTAAGAATCATGGTTCATGTACGTCATTTCTTTTCCTATTTTAATATATATATATATATATAAATTATTCATGGGGTAATAGTGGGATTGAATATATTTCTTATTGCAATTGAGAACCAAATCAAAGACACAAGAAGGCAGGCATACAACATGCAATCTATACGTATTTTATTTAAAAGATAATTGCAGGTGATTTTTTTAGCTTCATATTTCTCAAAAATTCCTTCTGCGTATCCTTTTCATTTTCTTCGCTAGGGCTCACCCATGGTTATGCCCTCACCCCCACTGGTAGACTCGATGCTACCGGGGGGATCTGCTCAGGCTGTTAAGGGTCAGAAGACCTTTACGCAAGTGGTACGACGACAAGAGATGGTTTCTTTCAAACTTCCTATGCGTTATCCAGTGAATGTGAATGGTAAACCAGGATTCATTTTTACAGATTCTAATATGTCCAAAGAAGTAGATGATTTCCAATATGCTCTAGTTTTAAAGTTTTAATGTTATAGGCCAGCCATTGATAAGATACGGATGAACGTGATTAAGTCTTGGGGTCTGATGGAGGTGCCAATAATAAGTTTTATGGATGATTTTCACGTGCTCATCCAGATGCAGTCTGAGGGTGATTTTTTATATGCATAGGCGCGAGAGGGTTGTGTGATTGATGGGTGTGTTTTCCTTCTATTCAAATGGACCAAAGAATTTGATCTGCACGTAGAACCTTCGCTGGCACCCCAATGGATTTTCTTACCTCGGTTGCCTTTACACACATATAGAGTAGATTGTTTACAAATCCTAGCCACCAGATTTGGCTGGTACTTGGGTACAAACAATGCAACAGTTAATAAAACAAGGGCCATCGGTGCAAGAATGTGTGTGGAGGTGGATTTAAAGGAGGAACCTATTAAGGGATTCCCGATTGTTGTTTCAGCTATGGCAGATGGTACGTTATGAGAAGGTTGGTTTTTATTGCACCAAGTGTTGCCATCAAAGGCATACGAAAGTAGTATGTAGATTGGGGAGAATCGATGTCTGGGGGGGGGGGAGGGGGAACCATGGGGCCATTTCTAGAAAAGATTCAAAGAGAGTGGAAAGGAAAATCGAATGCTAAAGGAAAATCTAGGGAAGATGGGAAAAAACAAGAGGATGGGAAAACTAGTGAAGAAGAAGAAATAACAGAGGAAGGGAAAACTAGTGAGATAGTTATGACAGGGGATAAGGAGGGGGAGAAAGATAAAGGTATGGAAGGTTTGGTTTGAAAATTTTCGGGGTAGGATATGGCAGGTACTTCCATAACAGATTCTACGTTAGTTTTAGAGGGGAAAGGGAGTGTGGAGGAGCCGAATATTGAGAGGTTGGTGTAGAGGCAGCCAGAACAGAAATTCATGGTTATGATTGAGGGCCAGACGTTAATGTCAAAGGGAGCCGCTGTTGGTATGGCTTCAAAAGGCAATGGGCCATTAACTCAAGAGATAGTTCCTAGACCTAGAATGGTAGCAGGTGGTAATGCTGAGATGAAGGATATAGGGAGTTCGATGATGGAGTTGTTGTCAGTGGTGGAAGAACCTTGTGTCGAAGGGGGCTAAATTGGGCTGATTTCAGAACTACTAGAGCTGGAATGCAGAACTAATGTTGTGCCAGGAAATCTTGTGATCATGGGGCAGGACAAACAAGTTTCTTTTTTTGATGATGAAGAGGAAGTTGCTCTGGAACCTCTGGCTCGAAACAAACACTATAGTTCGGCTTCTAAGAGTAATCAACCAAGTCACATTTTTGAGGCTAAGAGACACTCGGTGAGATAGTCACAACGGGTATTATCCCTTCCCTCTAAACTCAATTTATGATTGATAAGTTGTTGGTGTGGAATTTACGCTGGATAG
Organism: Carya illinoinensis; assembly: GCF_018687715.1. NCBI lineage: Eukaryota > Viridiplantae > Streptophyta > Magnoliopsida > Fagales > Juglandaceae > Carya > Carya illinoinensis. The sequence continues at coordinate 36,138,240 of NC_056766.1, forward strand.
GTAGTTCCAGAAGGAGAATAAAAAGTTTAGTTAAGAAGTTTGGAGTTCATATTGTTGGGATCTTGGAGCCTTTTGCTACGATTGATAAAATGCATCTTTTGGCTTATTCATTGGGGTTACCAAATTTTTGTAGCAATGTAGAAGAAGATGGCAAAATATGGATTTTTTGGAGTGGTAATTGTGATTGGGAGGTGCTGTCGAAGATGAATCAATCCATTTCTGGGTGGTTTCGGATAGGCGGAGACAAGTTGTTAATTTCTTTCATCTATGCGAAGTGTAGTTTTTTGGAGCGTAGAGGACTTTGGCAGAGTTTAGCAAGTGTGGTTGACAATGGAACACGATGGATTGTGGTAGGGGATTTTAATATTATTCGAGACGATAGTGAGAGGGTTGGTGATAACCCAAGGCCAATCAATTCTATGGATGATTTTAATAATTGCCTTGACCATTGTGGTTTACTGGATCTCTAGGTGGTGGGAAGCAGGCTATCATGGTGCAATGGACACGAGGGTTAGTCGAGAAGCTGGGCTAGATTGGATAGAGCCCTAGTCAATATCGATTTCACTAATCGGTTTCCTTCAACCTTCTATGAATATATTAATAAGAAGACTTTGGATCACTGTCCTATGCTTATCTCCTTCAAGAATCATGTGGTAAGCTATGGTCCTCACCATTTTCGATTCCAAAATATGTGGATTACTCATGAAGTTTTTGAAACATGTGTGGAAGACGATTGAAAGAAACCAACTTAGGCAAGGGGTCTTTCCTGTTTGGTGGAAAAACTGAAGAAAATTAAGATTGCGCTTTGAGCTTGGAATAAACAAGTCTTTGGGCATGTTGGGCACAATATTAAAGAGTTAGAAGAGAGATTGGAGGTTTTAGAGAGCCGTCTTCAAGGTGGCTACGATCATGACGTAGAAATGGAATTTTTGGTTACTAAATTTGAATGGGATATTTGGGAACAAAGGGAAGAAAGCAGACTTTTTGAATTGGCAAAAAAGAAGTGGCTTACAGAAGGGGATCAGAATACTAAATTTTTCAATGCGGTGGTTAACTAGCGGAGAAATAACAAGATCATCTCTTCCATGCACCTTGAGAATGGTACAATTTTGGAGTTGCCAGAATAGGTTCATAATGGGGCTTTAAATTATTCCCAACATTTTCTTTCGAATCATTCTGATGTTGCACAAGTGGATCTTTCTTCTCTTATTTAGTGTTCGATCTCTGAGGAAAATAATTTTGGTTCTTAGTAGGGCTCTTCGGCAGCTGAGATTTATGATGCGCTAAAGTCTATCCCGAAAGAGAGTTAGCCAGGACCTGATGGTTTTGGCTCGGGTTTCTACCTAAGTTGTTGGGATTTAATTAAAGATGATGCAGTTGACGCAGTTAAGGAATTTTTTTTAGGTGCTACCTTGCCTTAGTTCTCCATGGCTTCTTACTTGGTTTTGATCCCAAAGGTAGATGATCCCAAGAGTTTTGACAAGTTCTGACCGATAAGTCTTTGCTCGGTTGCGTATAAAATTTTTTTTAAGGTTCTAGTGCATCGTATGACTCCTTTGTTAGCTCAGTTGATCTCGCCTGAACAAGGAGCTTTTATTCTAGGCCGTAGCATTTTTGAAAATATTACTTTGGCACAGGAATTAGTTAAGTCTATAAATAAAAAAACAAAGAGTGGTAACATCATGGTGAAGATTGATATGGCAAAAGCCTATGACCGTGTGGACTGGAATTTTTTGCGTAATGTGCTAACTTCCTTTAGGTTCTTGGTGCAAGTTTGTAATATGGTGAGGGAATGTGTTCAATCACCTTGGTTCTCCATTATGATGAATGGTACTTGTAAAGTTTTTTTTCTAACCGATGCAAGGTCTAAGATAGGGGGATCCGCTTTCCCTATATTTATTTATTATTATGGAGGAGGTTTTGTCTAGATTACTTCGCAAGATTTTTAAATCAAATCGAATTAGAAGTTTTTCACATCCAGTGGGTGCACCTCTTGTATCTCATCTTCTGTATGCCGATGATCTATTAGTATTTGTGAATGGGGGAAAATGTTTGGTTCAGCATCTTATGCAAACTCTGGAGGAATATGAAAGATGGTCTGGGTAGTCAATCAACAAAGACAAGTCGGCTTTTTTCTTCTCTAAATATATTCCGAAAGCTTGGCGCCGTAATCTCATGCATTCTAGTGGTTTTGTGGAAGGCAAGTTTCTAGTCACTTATTTGGGAGTTCCTCTTGTTTCTGGTAGACTTACTTCAAGGTATCTAGAGCCTCTTATTGAAAAGTTGCTGGCTAGAAGTTAAACTTGCTATCTCAAGGTGGTCGTATTACTCTCCTTAAACATGTTCTGTCATGTATGGCCACTCACTTGCTATCTGTATTAAGTGTGCCGATCAAGGTGGTTAATAAATTAAACTCTTTGCTCTCAACGTTTTTCTGGGGAGAATCAAATGGTAAGCCTAGGATGAAATGGTGTGCTTGGGATTGTATTTGTAAACCGTATAAGGAAAGGGGTATTGGTCTGAGGAATTTTCAGGAAGTGCATAGATCACTCCACATGAAATTTGCATGGAGATTGCTTACGATGGATAACCTCTGGACCCAATTCTTCTAAGCAAAATATTTAAAACATGGTCACATTTTAATGGCTGAGACAACATGGGAAGTTACTCATAAGAAAGGCACTGAGCAAATTGGTATGGATTGGACATGGCACCACCTCCTTCCAAAGAAAGTTTCAGTCTGTATGTGGAAGGCTCGGTTGAAGGGGCTGTCTTTAGGCTCTCGGGTTCAAGCTCTAGGAATCCCTCTAGTTTCTCGATGTGATTATTGCATTCAATAACATTTTGAGGATTTAAACCATGTTTTACGGACAGGTAGTGTAGCGGCTGAAGTTTGGAAGATGGCTGCTACGAATCTGGGGATGAATTATGTGGATGGGATGTCTTGGTGGAAGACAGTGTTACAATGGTTCAGTTTAGCCAAAAAATCCAGTCATAGAGGAATTTTGCTTGGTATTGTTCTGTCAATCATCACTTGGCGTCTTTGGATGCGTAGATGTAAGGCACGGATGGAAAATAAACATGAATTAGCTTTGGAGGTTTGGATGGTAGTAAAAATTTGGATTAGGAAGATTTCATCCCTCATGGTGAAACATTGGCCCCTTTTGTATAGAGATGACAGCATTCTTCGGGCACTTCAAATTCCTTGTGTTGACTATGTTAGGCCTAGACCAAGACTGGTTTATTTGAGTAAACCAGATATCGGATGGGTAAAGTTGAATGTAGATGGAAGTTGTCATGGAAATCCGGGAAGGTGTGGTGGAGGTGGCATCATTTGAGACCATCATGGTAATTTTAAAGGGGCTTTCTCTTCTCTCTTTGGGCAGGGTATAAATAATGAGGCTGAATTGAGGGCATTAATTCATGGAATTTCCTTATGTAAAGAGTTGGGTTTCAATCATATTGTTATTGAGAGTGATTCTAGGTTGGTGGTTTCTTGGCTAGTTTCTCGTAAGTGCACGGCTTGGTATTTATGGGATTTTTGGGAGGAACTCTTGGAGTCTCTGAGGGACGTGTATTTCACAATTCAACATCAATTTCAGGAAGGTAATAATGCGGCAGATTTTCTCACTCGTTGGGGGGAAGAAGGTCAAAATAGTACGTTTGATGATGTTGTTTCTTTGCCTTATAAAGAGGTATTCTTAGGTTGGATAAGGTCAGTCTTCCTTAGGTTTGGTTGTAATTTTGGGTTGGTTTGGTTTGGTTTTTTTCTTTACTTGGTTACAAGGGATGGTGTTAATGTCTAATCTATAAATCCCTAGTGTCCTTTTTCTTACTACGGTTTTCCTCCATCATAAGTTAGTGCTATTAATAAAATGGGACGGGGTCACTATTGGACATGTGGCTAGTGGCTCTTCTTAAAAAAAATAAAATAAAATAAAAATACAACATGCAATCTATTGTGGGGTAAAGGGGGAAATATGTACATTCCAGTTGCCTTGTCGATGGGTGATTGATAAAGTAGGTATTTAATTCAAAAAATGACAAATCTGTCGGGTGCAAACTAAAATAAATAAAAAATAAAAATTATCAACATCTAATACCCACATCAACACGTTCAAAAAATGTAGATATAAATGCAAAAGTTGTGCAAAAAAGGACATGGTGTTTCACAACTGGACAGCTAGAACTTACAGTCCACAAACAAAAGGCTTAAATTTTGTGAAGTAACAAGCGCGGTTGAAAGGGGTCAGATATTCAAATGAGTTGTAGACATACCTGTGGTGATGGAAGCTTCCCAAGAGTCTCAAATAACAAATCTCAACCTCCGATACTTGAAAATCTATAAAAACATCAAACTCCCCAAAGGACGAACTGCACAACATAGTCTGGGGAGGAGACAATGACCGTAGCTTCCGCATGAGGAAAATGGGGTGGAGGAGAAAGTTTTGGGTGGTGATCGAAAATGGAGATGACATTGTTTGGGGTGGGTGGAGTTAGTAGGTAATCGGGATTGGGTACTCCCAAATGGTGAAGAATAGAGGGAAGTGGATAAAAGAAATCGGGGGGAAAATAAAACATTTAATTCAATTTTGACGCCTGACACCTAATCCCGGTGATTATTTGAGCGTTGCAACAGGTTTTTACTTTTCTCGCTTATAACTTTGGCTACTAAAACCCTCATATTCCCTGCAAATAAAAAAAAAGGCCACCGCCCAACTATAAATCAACTATTGATGTAAAAATGATATGACAATTCTAAATTCGTTGGAAAAAATGACATTGTGACAATTAAAAAATTGCCGCAATAGTCCTTTTTTCTTGTAATGATTATCAAATATTCTTTGATGTTTGTTTTAAATATAAGAGAAAATGTTAAATATCTATAGAGTAGAACCCATATAATATTGATCAACACCAAGCCAAATGTTAAAAGAAAAAAAAAAAAAAACCAACACTTTGTTCATTAACTGAACTGGACATTTTGGTAGCTTGAGCTCTAGCATTATGAAGTTGTAGTTAGCCTGTTTTTTGTAATGGAACTTTAGGCTGTTTAACTCTAGAATTTCACCGATTTTTTTAAATAATGAATTTAAATGAAGAAGGAAGAAAATAAAATGTATAAAACAAGGAGACGAATCATTTCATTTCAACAAAATAATAATAATAATAATTTGTACAAGTTCAAGATCTACAAGCTACATTCAAAGCTGTAGACTTTTTAAAAACAGGGATATCCACTAGAAAAAATTTGCTTCCATGATTAGGTCATATTTTTTCTAAAGAGTACTCAATTTTCAAAAAGCTTGCATAGAACTACGCATCATGACTCGTGGACAAGAAGTCTACATGAACATTTCACTTGCTTCTCTCCTTCAATATTTTAGTTGAGGGATAAAATCCAGAAAAAGTTATTTAAAACCTGGACGTACGTGTTGAACATGTATTTGTGATAATAATTATGATTATTTAAAACATGGCCTTAAAGACTAACGAAAGTAGTTCTCTCATTTTGTAAGAATTGTAAAAACAATGTGTTGATATTGCTAGGAATTGGAAGAACACGATGAAAAACACTCTGTATATTTTACTTGCTAAAGCTATACAAAACTAATTATAGCAGCCTCATGTATGTCACTATACTACAAAATCACTTGGATACAAGAAACCTGCCATACGCATTACTCCAATATTGCTTTTATATTACATGAAAGAAATGGCATGGCAGGTGACAGAAACACACTGCATGCATAAAAACAAAAACATTTGATCTTTTGCACATTCTCTCTGCAGGTTTGCACATTACCTTTGCAGGTTTCATTCTGTCTGCATTTTCTGACCTGCACTGCAACGCAGCAGGAGGATGGCTTTCCATCTTAGCAATGCCTTGGAGGATGCCTTTCCATCTTAGCATCGCCTTTCCATCTCAGCAATTTCTTCACTCTTCAACAGCCCCCGCAAGATGGAGAGTAGATATCTGCTACTCCCATCTTGAGCATGCAAGAGTGGAGGCTTTGGGAATCCAAAGCTTTGGTAAGCATATCTGCCACTTGTGATTTACTTGGTACGTGTCTTGTAACAATGCATCCTTCTTGTATCTTATCTCGAATTAAATGGCAGTCAAGCTCTATATGCTTGGTTCTTTCATGAAACATAGGGTTAGTAGCTATGTATAGGGTTGACTTGTTATCACAATATAGAAGAGCAGCTTGGGGATGCTCTACTTGTAGGTCTTCAAATAAGTACTTGAGCCACATTAATTCACAGCATAGATTTGACATGGCCCTATACTCTGCTTTTGAGGAGGATCTGGAAACAACATTTTGTTTCTTGGACTTCCAAGACACAAGTGAATCACCAATTAAGACACAATACCGTGTGACAGACCTCCTGCTATTAGGACAAGCCCCCAATCTGAATCACTGTATCCATGCAACTGTAACCTTGAATTTTTTGGATAGAATAAGCCTTGGCCTGGTGCCCTTTTGATGTACCTTAGGATCTTGTGTGCTGCATGTAGGTGAGGAATGCTAGGATTATCCATGAACTGACTTAATAACTAGACTGCATATGAGATATCAGACCTAGTTATTGTCAAATACAGTAATCTACCAATGAGCCTTCTATAGATTGTTGGTTCTGGAAGTAGCTCTCCTTCCTCCTTGCTCAACTTCATGTTTTGATCCATAGGAATCCTAACATGTACATATCCAATGGTTCCCGAGTCACTCAAAATGTCTAGAGCATATTTCCTCTGACATATATGGATGCCATCTTCAGATCTGGCCACCTCAATTCCAAGAAAGAACTTCAGCTTCCCTAAGTCTTTGACTTTGAATTTCTCATGTAGATTGGTTTTGAGACAATTAATGCTTTTAATGCAATTACCAGCTACTATAATGTCATCCACATAGACCAAAATGGCTATGAATGATCCTTCAGTACTCTTGGTAAACAAGCTGTAATCAGCTTTGGACTGTGTGAATCCTTGCTTTACAATGATGTTAGAAAGCTTAGAATACCATTGTCGTGACGCTTGCTTTAGGCCATATAAGCTTTTCTTCAATTTGCACACCTTTTTACTATCATTACTAGGATACCCAGGGGGTAGTTCCATATAAACCTCCTCATCTAACTCACCATGCAAAAATGCATTATTTATATCAAGTTGGAAAAGGCCCCATCCTTTTATTGCTGCTACAGCCAAGAGGGTTCTCACAGTAACAAGCTTAGCCACTGGTGAGAAGGTCTCATGATAGTCTAGTCCTTCTTGTTGGGTGTATCCCTATGCCACCAACCTTGCCTTAAGCCTTTCCACACTCCCATCAGCTTTGAATTTAACTTTATACACCTAATTACATCCAATTGTTCTCTTATCAGGTGGTAAGCTAACTAAGTCCCAAGTTTCATTAAGTTCAAGAGCATCTATTTCAGCTCTCATGGCTGTGCACCACTCAGGTGAATTTTTGGCCTCTTGGTAAGTGCTAGGTTTAGTTTGGGATGTAATGGAGGAAATAAAAGCTCTATGTAAATTGGACAATTTTTCATATGAACTGCTGTTACTGAAAGGGTAAGGATTACATGTGAGACTCTTGCATTTCTGTTTGTTCAACATTTGAGATGGGTGAAGAGAAGTGGCCTGCTGACATATGAAATCCTGCAAATGGAGTGGTCTTTTTCGAACCCTTGTTGACCTCCTTGGTAAGTGATCGATAGGTGTGGTGTTTGTTGCACTGTCATGAGGAAGAGGATCTTGTGGACTGGTTTCTGTCTCAATTTGAGAAGGGACTTTAATGACTTCCTGTTCTGAGATGTTGTTTTGTGAATTTGTCTCATTTTCTTGGGAAGTGTTTGGAGTATTTGTGACAGGTTCTGTAAGAATGGTTGGGACTTGAGTGAAACTGATGCTGTTTTGATTAGACTGCAAATGAGTATTAGTGGAAGTCCCATTTTTGTAGGGAAAACATTTTCATAGAAAACCACATTTCTTGAAGTGAATACCCTTTTGGTTTCAAGATCCAGCAAGGTATATCCTTTAATTCCGAAGGGGTATCCCATAAACACACATTTCTTTGCTCTGGGGTCAAATTTATGCCTTCCATTTACAATGGTCGTGGCAAAGGCCAAGCATCCAAATACTTTAAGATGTGTGTAGCTCGGCTTTGTTTTGAATAGGATTTGATAAGGACTTTTGTTGTTTAAGATAGGTGAAGGTATTCTGTTTATGAGATGTACAACAATTAAAATACAATGGTTCAATATCTTAAAGGTACTCCACTTTGAAATCTTAGTGCCCTCGCTATGTTTAAAATGTGTTGGTGCTTTCTTTCCACCACAACATTTTGCTGTGGTGTTTCAACACAGCTCCTTTGATGTATGATCCCCTTTTCTAGATAAAAGTTTTTCATGTTAAACTCCCCTCCATTGTCACTTCGAATGATTTTTATTTTGGTTTCAAATTGAGTTTCCACCATAGCACAAAAGTGTTGAAGAGTGGTGGTGGCATCAGATTTTAGTCTTAACATATAAGTCCAAGTACACCTACTAAAATCATCAACAATAGTTAAGAAGTATTTTGAACCACCATTTTCAATCTCATTGCAAGGACCCCAAATATCATAATGTAAAAGTTCAAAACACCTTTCTGTCTTGTGTGTACTGGTGTGGAATGGTAGTTTGTGAAGTTTGGCTAAGGGACATATGGAGCAAGGTCTTTCACTAGGAGTTTTGGCAAAATGCACATCACCACCTATATCAAAAACTGAGTAAGAAGAGTGTCCTAGTCTATAATGCCAAATATCAAAGCTTTGGTCATTGTTGGTGGTTGGAGTGGAAACTGAAAATGAAGATGAAGATGAGAGACTCATTTTGTCCATTGCATCTGACAAGGCTGAGGGAGAGACCTCTCTTTGCAGCATGTGGTATAGCCCTTGCCTCACTTCACCCATGCCAATCGTCCTCCAAACTGAAAGGTCCTGTATGTAGCAGAAATAAGGAAAGAAAAGCAAAAAACAATGAAGTGTCTGTGTCAGTTTTCTAGCAGAAATTAGGTTGAAGGTGAAACTAGGAATACAAAGAACATCTTGTAGGATAAGGGAATCTGTAACTCTGTTACTCACATAGGAACAGCAGCTACCTCACCATTAGGTAGAGCAACAGAGTGAGAGGTTTGTGATTGTATTGAAGAGAACAATGGGAGGGGCAGATCATATGATCTGTTGCCCCCGTATCAACGATCCAAGGCACATTCAATTTATTTGAAGACTTGGAATTAAAAACAGATAGGCAAAGTGGTATACCAAACATTTGATGGACATTTTCATCAAAAGATGACGATGCAAAGATACTTTGAACATTGTTGGCTGAGAGGTTCAGATGTGAGGGACTTGAGACTGGTTTAAGTAGAGCCATAAGTTGAGAATATTGTTGTTGACTTAAAGATACTTGAGACTTGTCATTTACCAAGTCCTGTGCTAAAGTTTGAGAACCTGTGACTTGATTTGCTGAAGGTTTGTTCCTCCTATCAAACTTGTGAGTTGATGGGTATCCATGAAGCTTGAAACATTTCTCTGCTGTATGATCTGGAACTTGACAATGAGAGCAAACTGGTTTGTTTGGATTAGCCTTAAAACATCTTTCTAGAGAATGGCCTGTCATTTTGCAAAAAGAACAATAGTATCGATCCCTCTTTTGTGTAGAAGTGTTTGGTTTACCACCTTCCTTGTAGTTGCCTCGAGTAAACAGTGCCATAGAGTCATGAGCAGATCCCTCAGTGGATATTTCCCTTCTTTTCTCTTCTTGTTGTATTATGGAATAAACCTCATTAAGACTAGGGAAGGGTTTGATTAAGAGAATTTGAGCCTTGATTCCCTTATAAGAATCATTCAGCCCCATTAGGAATTTCATAACCCAATCCCTTTGTTGGTTTTGCACAACAGTTTTCAAGCCTCCACAGCTGCAACTTGGAATTGTCTCATAGTTCAAAAGCTCATCAAGTAAAGTTTTGAGTTTGGAGAAATAAACACTTACAACATCTTGGTTTTGCATCAGCATGGTTGCAACTTGTTTGATCTCAAAGATTCGAGGTGCATTTTGTTGTGCAAAATGTTGCTCCAACTCAAGCCAAAGTTCATGTGCTGTTTCTGCATATACTGTGCTGCATTTGATATCAAGAGCCATGGTATTTTACATCCAAGTGATTACAACATCATTGCAATGCAACCAATGTTTCATGAGAGGGTCATTTGGGTCAGTTGGCTCACATAGACTTCCATCAATGAAGCCAAGCTTATTTTTGATTCTTAATGCTCTCTTCATTGATCGAGCCCATGAGTAATAGTTACTGGCATCCAAGCTATGAGTAACAAGCATGGAGCCAGTGTTATCATTTGTGCCAATGTAGTATGGACTGCTTAGATGAGCAGGGTCTTTGGTTGGGTTTGAGTTTTGGTTTTGATTGTGGCTTTCTGAGCTGTGTTCTTCCATAGCCTAAGCTTTGATACCATTTAAGAATTGTAAAAACAATGTGTTGATATTGCTAGGAATTGGAAGAACACGATGGAAAACACTTTGTATATTTTACTTGCTAAAGCTATACAAAACTCTGTTATTTATAGCAGCCTCACGCATGTCACTATACTACAAAATCACTAGGATACAAGAAACCTACCATACGCACTACTCCAATACTGCTCTTATATTACATGAAACAAATGGCATGGCAGGTGACAGAAACACACTGCATGCATACAAACAAAAACATTTTATCTTTTGCACATTCTCTCTGCAGGTTTGCACATTCCCTCTGCAGGTTGCATTCTGTCTGCATTTTCTGACCTGCACTGCAACGCAGTAGGAGGATGGCTTTCCATCTCAGCAATGCCTTGGAGGATGCCTTTCCATCTCAGCAATGCCTTTCCATATCAACAATTTCTTCACTCTTCAACACATTTGGGGCTTCCCATACATTTATGAGTGTATAAGTGGAGGCAGGTGATAATAATTAAGCAAAATATATATCTTATATTAATTTATAAGTACATAAATTAATGCTCAATTTGCAGTGTCACCATCAAATTATAAATTTGTTTGATCGATAGGTACTTAATTCGTGTTGACATGTTATTATTCCAAATCACAAAAGTACTGACAGCACTCCCTAACCTTACATCAGTTGTTTTCGTACTAAGAGATCATAAAAGGCTCTAAATTATTAGGTAATTTCAGAATATGAACAAGTATATAGTCTCATCCTATTGTAGTCTCAGGCTTTGATAGAGATCAATATCTTGATTAGTGTGGGATGTCTTTCTTGAACTAATGCTATGAAAATTACTTTTTTGTTGGAAGAGAAAATGATTTGTGATTTTGACTTGGTAATTCTTTGTATGTTGGTTGGATTTAGGTTCTTGGTGCAAGCAAATAAGATGAATCATAGCTATTGAATCAAGAGTCCGAGAAGACTACAACCTTAAAGGATCAAATGAATCATATATAATAGCAAGTGAAATTTGCGCAAAATAGGTACACTATGGCCACACCCACAAAACACTACCTAGGATCTAACTCGGTAATCGAAACCTCATATTGACTCACTGGCTTACAATCAATGTCTAGTTTGATTGATGTGGCCAATGGAACCCTATTTTGTATAAAATTTGCTGGTTGTGTGGGCAAAGGGAGAGCAATGGAATTGTTATTAAGCAAGAGAACAACTGAAGCCATGTCTAGTCTGTCGGCAACATTTGCTTGAACGCACAGCAATCCAATGTGAATACATCGTATCATTTCACTTGGTGGACCACTCCTCAATGTGAGATCTAAGAGATTTGCAGCTGTCCCCTCTCTCCAGTTTTTCCAAGCCTAAAGATATACATTATTTCACGCATACATGTCAAAGAAAATAGTGTAGAATATTGTTGATTTTCATGTTAACAAAGAACAGGGGTCTAATAATTTATGTGTACACTCACATAGCTTAGAAGGTACTCTCCATTCTCCCCTTCACGGAAAGATGTAATTTTTTGACCACTTATAATCTCCAGCATCAGCACCCCAAAACTAAAGACATCTGACTTGACAGAGAATTGCCCAAGCATTGCATATTCCGGTGCCATATATCCACTGCATATCAATATTAATAAGCTAAACTTCAATTTACAGGCAGTAGAGCTTTGATTATTATTTTCAATTGATTTGATTTCCATCTCTTCATGTGCCTTTATTGATGCAAATAACCAACATAAATCAATCATATAGAAAATGTAAAATTGTAGTCATTAGCTCTAGCCTATTTGGATATGTTTCTATACTTACTAGGTCCCCACAATTCTGTTTGTACGGCCTCCAGTCTGATCCAATATGCACATCCTTGCCATGCCAAAATCTGAAATCTTAGGATTCATTTCTATATCTAATAGAATGTTAGCAGCTTTGAGATCACGATGAATAATCCGAAGTCGAGAATCCTCATGAAGGTATAAAAGCCCTCGAGCAATGCCTTTTATAATTTTATATCTACTTCCCCAATCTAGATTTGCACTCTTCTGGGGATCTACATATGCATTGAATTGTATGTACTGAGTCAAATATTTAAAATTTATAACCTTTTAAGGAACTGAATGAAAATTTCTTCATCCCAATGTAAACATAGAATGCAATGGTACCAAATATGTAGTGATCAAGGCTGCTATTAGGTACGAACTCATACACAAGAAGTCGTTCATTCCCTTCCAAGCAAAATCCAAGTAGCCTTACTAGATTTCGGTGTTGGAGCTTGGCCACTAATACAACCTCATTCTTGAATTCCAAATTTCCTTGTCCAGAGTTTCTCGATAGTCTTTTTACTGCTATCTCTTGTCCATTGGGAAGCTTACCCTGAATATGTGAGAGAATAAGGCAGAAATAGAAGAATTCGAATCGATTTTTAAGAAATAATTAATGCAATGGTTTGAAATACCATACTGTTTTCATACCTTATAAACGGGCCCAAATCCACCTTTTCCAACCTTATTTGCATCAGAAAAGTCACATGTGGCAGCTCTAATAACGTCGAAATCGAATTGCAAGGATTCCACGTTTCCAATTTCATCCATGGCTTCAGAAAAGAAATGGCCGCCAGGTTGATATATACTCAAATGATTTATTAATTTGCTCAATATGAAAGCATACAACAAGGTATGGCATCTACTTTGATTTGTGGATTCGTATATCTAGTAACTAATCACAGAGAGTGGAACTATTTATAAGGAAAAAACATTTTCTTTTTCCTAAAACCCAGTGTACAAGTTATCCAAGTGCAAAAAGAAAGTCATGAATTTTTGAAACTGTTATATAATATACAAAAATAACCTTCAAAATCTCAAAAATAACAAGGAATACAAGATGTCAAGAACTATGTTGTACTTACTTTCAAAATGATCCTTGCGCTTCCTCACTCTTAAAAATAAATAAATAATACTGATGACCAGTATGATACCAACAAGAGTGGGCGCAACAATGATGATGGTAGTTCGAGTTGTGTTTCTCTTAGTTCCTACGAAAACCAAAAGCACGCTATTTTTAAAAGGCAAGCCAACTACAAAACTTGAAACAGTCAAATCTGTCTCACAAATCACAACATATCACATACAACATAATAAAGAAATAAGTCCAAAAAGAAACGAAAGAAGAAAATATATGACTGGACTGGATTGATAAGAATTAATAAAGAAAATCACAATTCGAATAAAAAGGATTAACCAATCTACTCCGTACGTAGGACATCCCACAACGTTCCCAATTGACGTGTCATACTTGTAAAGGACAGCACAATCGCTGAGCCCAATAAAAATAATTATGGTTTATTTCATCAATATGGGATATACGAGGACTACTAGTTTATCATATATACCTTTTATAGAAGGAGGGGAGACGGGTTGCTGATATCTGGGATACAAACTTTAAAGAGAAACAATACAGTCTAAATCATTTGAATCTCTCCAAATAATCAATAATATACATATTATAACTGTTATACAATCTAACTTTCTTTTATTTGGATTGTAGTCTTATTTTAGATTGACTATTTGTACATATATATGCCTTAGATAAGGTATATATCCTATCACTCCACAACTCAGGAGTCTTTGAGACTAATTACTAGGAACACAATATAAGATATACACCATTCTTTGAAGGATTTTACTACATTTTTTCAAGAAGTTAACGAAATGGGTCAGGGCTATGACCCAACTCTTAATATTTTTCAGGACACAACTTCAATCCAATTCGATAATTTTCACCTTTCCACCTAGCTACATTTTCTCTCTATGAAAAGTACCTTAAGAATTACCAATAACTCGAGACTTCTTGTGTAGCAGATAGATACATCTATATCATGAAAATCATTTATAAGAGTAATGAAATACTTTTACCTATCAAACATTATAGAGAAAAAAGTTTTACATGTGTCTACATGCATTATCTCAAGAAACTCTCTATTCCTTGCAGCATTTCTTGATATGTTTGATTTGTTTTCCTTTAATACAAATCAACACATGACATCCAAAGAGTAGAAAATCTAAATGCAAAAAATATTTTATTTACTAACCTCTAAACATTTCTTGGAGATATTCTCTAAACTTTTATGTCACAAATTATGTTTCGAATTCTCTACTACAAATTATAAAATTTTTCATAAATTATTTTTCCTTTAATTACAACTCAGGAGTGAAAATCTTTTAACAAAAACATTATAAGTAATGCTACATACCGTCATAAAATATGCAAGCGTCATGTAGTCACTTTGAAAAAAAGTGGGATCTACTATTAAAAAAATAATTTTCTTTTCATGTGAGACTCGATTTATTCATTTTTGTCAAAGTGATATTGCGGTGCTTACACACTCACGCTTGCAAATATCATTTCTCAAACATTATTATTAAAAATTTTATTGGAAGGAATAAAGGAACCAACATAAATGGCATTTTGAAACAAATTTAAACATGAACATTTGTACTCAAGTTTAATAATAAAAAAAGTATCAACATTTATAGAGTTTGATTTGTAACTCATGCAAACAAAAGAAACATGAACATTTACACTCGAGTTTAACCTAAAAAAATAAGAATAAATATTTATAACATTTGATTCCAAACATATATAGAAAAAAATTGGAAGGAATAAAGGAACCAACATAAATGGCATTTTGAAACAAATTTAAACATGAACATTTGTACTCAAGTTTAATAATAAAAAAAGTATCAACATTTATAGAGTTTGATTTGTAACTCATGCAAACAAAAGAAACATGAACATTTACACTCGAGTTTAACCTAAAAAAATAAGAATAAATATTTATAACATTTGATTCCAAACATAATAGAAAAAAATTTACCATTCCATTCGAGTCATGTCTTATGCTTAGAACACACAAACTTTCACGTGTCCTTATTTCTTTCAAAATTAAATTAACACAATTCTTAAATTTTTATGCCCATCATTTCCTTCATTTCCCAAAAGATACAATTGCTTTTGAATACAAATTAACAAAATTAATGTGTATGAATCTAACAACCATGCTACCAAGTCATTCATATTCATAATTTCGATGAAATAATAATACATCTAGAATAAAGCATTCTTTGCAAAATAAGAAAATTTCATCATTTCCATTCCTAAAGTTCAAAGTTTGTTATGTAGTAATTAATTTCATCTTCTTCAACATTGTGCATTTTTGACCCTTATCACTATTCTCAATAAAAATTGAGTTTAGACTTAAAACAAGTAAACTAGTGTCTAGAACCATAGTCATTCTCAAACTAAGCCTAAATGAAAATCTCACATACTCATATTTATCTAAACTGGAGTCATTATGTACAAGAAATCTTGTAATGATATTCACATACTTATTATAAGAAAAGCATTTTGATCACATTAATGCTTTGAGTTTGACACTCATAAACAATAACGGAATTTAAATTATTATCGATAAACTAATAATATCATCAAAATCCCTCATTAGGAGTGAACCCCAATATACAAAATATTCCCTCCAGTTTTAAATTTTATGAATGAACTAGCTGTATCATCATAATTCCCATTTAGCAGTAAATTCTGACAATCAAACTGTTCCCTCCAATTTTAAATTATATGGATTAACTAGTTGTATCATCATAATTCTCCATTAGAAGTAAACTCTAATATACAAAATGTTCTGTCCAATTTTAAATTTTGTAGACGAACATGCTGTATCCCCACAATTTTTCCTAAGAAGTAAACTCTGGCATACAAATGGTTTCCTCCAAACTTATTTTGATGGATGAACTAATAGTGTCATCAAGACCCTCCTTTGAGAGTAGATCGTGACAAACAAGTCTTTCATACCAACTTTGCTTTAATGGATGAACTAGTAGTGTCATCAAAGTCCTCCTTTGGGAGTAGATCTTGACACAGACACAAGTTGTTCACTACAACTTTACTTTAATGGATGAACTTGTAGTGCCATCAAAATCGTCATTTGGGAGTATATCTTGACATACAAAATTGTTCACTCTATCAAACTCATCTTTACTATGGAGTTTAATGTTTTTTTTTTAATCTAAAATTAAGAAAAATCTTATACCTTTGGGCAACCAATCTTTTTCTTACTTTTGGTGCAAACCATTTGCCCCATGTGGGATAAACAATTATATATGGCATAACAATAATTTAAACAAGAGCCAAAAATTCAACATTCAATAATTCATGCATTTATTGAATAGTAAAAATATGCACATAAGAGAAAATAAAGTTTTATATCTTTTTAATAATATTAATATAATATTATATCATAATTTGACCTGTCTGAAACTGGATTGAAACCCGCTTCAGTGGAATGTTCAAATGTCGGTTGGGTCACATAGTGACCCTTTCATCTGGGTTGGGCCTACTGTACAGGCTTGACTCCTTTTGTCTTTTATGTTCTTTGGTTTCTATTATTGAGCTAAGTCAAAATTCTGGCCCACTGTGTTGGTTCGTACATATTATTTTTCCCTTTATTCTTCTCAAACTAGGCCAAAGCCACAGCCCAATATGGGCCCAAAGCCATTAACACGTTGAGGAAAACCTTACCAGCCTCTTCTTTTCTTCCTGTTTAATATTGAGTAGCCTCCGCACTAGAGAGCATTCTTGCTCTGTTTTGGCACAACTGTGGGTTATCTGGCAAGGAGAAGTCAGCAAGGCATCTCCAGCCTCCTCCAGTTGCCAACATACACCCCCTTTCTTACTTCTCTTAGTTTTTTTCTTTTCTCTTTTTTAGAGAAATAACATTGCCTTAGGCACAGGGCTTTATAACCCTATGTGTTGCCATCATAGAGGCTCTAGGGAGGAGGTTCTTAGCCTCCTTGCGCCGCCAATCACAGAGGCACTAGGCAGAAAGTTCACTCGACATTCGCTCGAGCAAAACTCATGCAGAGAGTTCGCTCAACACACTCAACATGCCGCTCAAGCAAACATTAGACAGAGATTTCAAGCGAATAACTGAGTAATTGTGAAATTTGAGTTTCCATTGTACAACCCTATATATGTGTTTATTATACGTAGTATGGCCGGTCTAGAACAATGCATTTCACTAAAGTATATTTTTTCGTTCCTTAAGATAATAAAATCATTTGCAGCTTCGTAGATATAAGTATGTTGTCAGACCATGTAAATCTTTGTGTTGTGTGATTCATTTCTTATTTTACTTTACTTTCTTACATCATTTTTTAACAACGAGTGCAAGCTAATCAATCAATATTGATTACTTCTATAATGATTAAGGGCCTGTTTGCGTATACAACTGTTTTCAAATATTTTCATATTATTTCATTACTATTTATTACTATTTATAAACTATTTACTAATATGCATAGATCATCTGACTGGGTGTGCTTGATTGTTGAACTCAATTAAACTCATCTCAAATCAATTATTAATGGGACAAACTACTTTTTCAATCTGTCATAAAAAAATTAAACTCATCTCATCTTACTTCATACATTTAAACACATATCTTAACCTATTTACATTGAAATACATCTCAAAGAGACCCACAAATATTACTATTTATATATTAACTCAACTCATCTAAATATCTAAGTGTAGTCTTAATATCCAAACAGAACCTAAATGTATGGGAAGCTGGCTTGGGCAGGGGCTAGAGCTATGATTGTTAAAATGGAGAACTGAATAAAAGAAATCGGCCTTAAGAAACCATTGTTAGCAAAATGCATAGATTTAAGCCTATAAGGTTTATGGACAAGGGGGGGAAATGGCTTGCTGAATTGAAGTTTTCATTGGAACTATATGTGTCGTTCAAACTTCAAAGCATATAAAGAATTAAGTTTGTTTCACTAGTACAAGCCTGGGAGATCAAGTCGACTAGGCAACATGGAAGCATTGACTACCTTGTATAGTGTTCCAATTCACTTTTTTCTTATTTTCTACATATAGGACTTAGCTAGGAGGATGAAAAATGTGATAGGAAACTCACTGGAGAAGTCAGATAAGCCTACTAGATTAGTTTAATAAGATTGCATGACATGTGCGCCTCATTTGCTTGACTAAGATTGTACTCATCGAGGACAAAGCCCGAAACAAAACCTGATTTCCTGGATATGAGACATGTCAACTAAAAGAGGGTATCTCTAAGCAAGCAATCCTACTTTTAGGATGTATCTTGTAATTTCTAATAATATTTATTCACATGATACATATTAATTGGTTTGTCAACAATTTAAACAATAATCACTTATTTTTAGACAATTTTCATCTCATTTCATCTTTTATTATTTCCTTCCACAACATTACTCAAACAAAGGGATATTTGGAAGTAGTTTTTATCTTATCTCATCTCATTTTTTTTCCGAGTAATAATACTTATCATCTCAATTCTTATTATCCTCTCATCATTCTTGATGTGACATTAGATTATTAGAGACTATTTATTTTTAAGAATCCTAACTTAGCTCAATCTCAGTGTAAGGAGTTAAGAATCTAGTCCAGCAGTAACAACACAACAGATTGATCAAGATGTGCACAAGTACAGGGTTATCTTGTATAGATAGACATCTCAGATAATGTACTTATGTCATAGTTGTAACTTCTTATCTTATCATATTCTTCTTGTACTTATCATCATTTATCAATTGTAACAGTATATCTATAAATACAAGCATAATGGCAAGAACAATTATCTTGGCCTATTCATCCAATATGGAATTCTTTCTTAGCATCAGAGCCACTAGGTTTGCATTGTCACCATGGCTTCATCAAGCAATCCCACTTCAACTATGTCACTTTCCTTCTCCATTCCAAATATGCCTCATCTAGTCTATACTAAACTGAATGATACCAATTACCTTGCATGGGTGTGTTAATTTCTCCCCATATTGAGAACTAATGGACTTTTGGGCATTGTTGATGGCTTAGAACCACCTCCTCCTCAGTTTATCTTTGAGCCTGATCAAAATGACTTTGAGAATTAACCTAGATTATGTGATCTGGGAGAAGCATTCCTTGGTTATGGATCCAATCAAAAAGGCTACAAATGTTTGAACTTGCAAAACCATATAGTCCACATGTCTAGACATGTAGTCTTTGGTGAACAATTATTCCCTGCACAAGAAAGAGACTCTACCTCCTACCCCGTTCGAGTCCATTCTCCCTTCTCAGGTACTACTCCTCTACTTTCACACTTTTATTCTATTAATTCTCTTACAATTTCTGTGAATACCTCTCAAGATATGCCTACAACCGGCCTTACCACAGCAGGCCAAATCACTGTTGAGTCTTATGTAATAGTACCAACTAGCCTTATCATGAGCCCTGAAATCCTCCCAGTTGCTAATATAAACCAAACACCAAGCTCAAAACTATACCATGACCCCACACCTGACATTCCCACTTCTCATGTCATCACCAAATCCATGATTGGAAACTCAAAACCTAAAGCATTCCCTGGGTTTCGCCTATACCTCTAAGCTAAACCCACCAAACATCCAGTCAAGGCCTTACATACTAGCATCCTACCATGTGAACCCACATCATGCTCATATCTAACCTAGATTGGTTAATTGCAATGCAAAGGCCCTGCTAGATAATGAGACATGGACCCTCTTTCTAAGACTTAAAGATAAACTTGTGATTCACAATAAATTGGTGTACAAGCTTAAACAAAAGTTAGATGGCACCATTAATAGATACAAGGCCAGGCTAGTGGCCAAAGGTTTTGAGCAAAGAAATGGTATTGATTACACATAAACATTTAGTCTTGTCATCAAAAGAGCTACAATTCAACTCTTGTTGGCTCTTGCTTTACATTTTGGCTAGCCTACCAAAAAGTTGGATTTATCAAATGCATTTCCTCATGGTTTCCTTATTGAAAAAGTTTTGATGGAAAAACCTCAGGGCTTTGTTGATAGCAATTATCCTGAACATGTGTGTAGGCTACATAAGGCCATATATGGCCTTAAGCAAGGCCCAAGGGTATGGTATACATGACTCACACAGTCTCTACAAGGGCTTGGTTTTACACGATCTTTGTTGGATACTTCATTGTTTATGTTTCACAAGGGATCAGTTCATATCTATGTGCTCATATATGTTGATGATATTTTAGTGACTGGATCACACAGCTCTAGCATTACGTGGCTTATTCAGAGTCTGCAACAAGAATTTAAAGTAAAGGATTTGGGTGACTTGACATATTTCCTAGGAGTTCATGTGCACAAAAATGCACATGGCTTGCATCTTAATCAAGCCAAGTACATGTATGACTTACTTGCTCGAACTAATATGCTTGGAGCAAAGCCATATTCTGCCCTTTGTATTTCTGGACTGAAGCTGAGTAAGTTTGAGGGAGATCCACTATCTGATCCCAGTGCTTATAGGCATATTGTAGGTGTTTTACAATACTGTAAACTTACTAGACCTGACAATTCATTCTCAATCAACCAACTGTGAATGTTTTTACAGTATCCTACCACCACACATTTTACTGCAACAAAAAAGGTACTCAGGTACCTGAAGGAGACAATTGATCATGGCTTATTATTTACTCTTAGACCTCAGCAACTAGTAGAATATTGTGACTCAGATTGGGCTAGAGATCCTACAAATAGAAGATCAACAAGTGGCTATGGGGTATTTTTAGGCAACTGTCAAGCCAAGAAGTTAAATCTACAAGCCAAGAAGTAGCCTGTAGTCTCTAGATCTAGCACAGAAGTAGAATATAGGGCTATGACCATTACTACTGCTGAGTTGTATTGGCTAAGAATGTGCTTTAAGGAGTTAGAGTGTCCAATTGCGACAACTCCGCAACTATGGTGTGATAACATGGGAGCACCTGCTTTAGCTTCTAATCCTATCTTTCATGCCAGAACAAAACATGTGGAAGTTGATTATTATTTCATTTGGGTAAAGGTACTCAATAGAGACATTGTAGCCTCTTACATAGCTGTAGTAAACCAAATAGCATGTGTTCACAAAGGGTCTAACCTCTCCAAGATTTTTGCAGCTCAAGGACAAGCTCATTGTCACTACTCCTTCCATCAGTTTGTTAGGGGGTGTTAAGAATCTTAACTTAGCTCAATCTTAGTGTAAGGAGTTAAGAGTCCAATCCAACAATAGCAACACAACAAATCGATCAAGATGTGCACAAGTGCAGGGTTATCTTGTATAGATAGACATCTTAGTTAATATACTTATCTCATAGTTGTAACCTCTTATCTTATCATATTCATCTTGTACTTATCATAGTTATCAATTCTAACAATATATCTATAAATACAAGCATCACGGCAGGAACAATTATCCTGGCCTATTCATTTAATATTGATTTATTTATTTTATTATATTTTACTTGTAAACCTATAATCTAATATCATATCATAAGATAATAAAAAAATAATAAGAAAATAAATGATGAATAGATTGTTTATTCTTTCCCATATATCACTCAAACATAAATATTTTCAAACTAATCATTATAACTTTCTTAGAATTTTAAATAGAAAATAAAAAATAATTTAATTTTTTAAAATTTTAAAATAAATATAATATTAATAAATTATATTATAACAATATTTTAATTTTATAATATTTTTTATATAATTTTTTTTCTCTTGTTATGATAGAAAGAAAGACGGACCAAGATTTTCTCAGAAGAATCGAGGAAAGAAAGACGAAAGAAACTGATTGCTCAGATGGAAAACCAATAAACAATACGATTTATATTTCTTTTAATTGTTATGTTGTGATAATGATGATTTGAGTACCTGCACTCGTAGATGAACGAGGAGGAGAAACTGGTGGTGCTAGTGGCGACGGGATCGACGGCGGCAACGCCTCGGCTGTAGAGTTGTAGAATGGTTCGATCGCAAACTTGAAATTACAGCTGGGTCTAATCACTCTACCTCCATGTCTCCCACCACAACATCGTGGGATAATTTCGAAAGCCCCAGTTAAGCAGAAGCCGCATTCTTCCTCAGATAAATCAGGCGTGCACTGCACAAGTGCATATAACGTCATGAATAGTGGTGCGCTTGTATTATTTGCTGCGTACTTACGAAGAGAACCTTCTGCTGCAGCTTCAGCTCTTAAGCTTGCCAACAAGGTCCAGAGAACATTGAAGTACTGATCCCAATAATCGTACGATACGCTATTATTGTTCCACATATCGAAACTAGGATCAGATTCCATGAGGCCAAAAATAGAGCGATTTGAGTAGCGAAACATGCAGTAGTCGTACCATAAAATTGCCTCCTTCTGAACGGTCCGAGTTAGAATCCCCTCTACAAAGTCCGATTGCGTGTACTTGGTCAGAGTCGTTGCCATAAGAGGAATTAAAGAACCCGTAGTTAACTCTGGCGCCGGAGGAGAGGGAGGACAGGATGTGATTCAGATTTTTGTCATAGGTACTATTGGAGGTGTAGTTGCCCTTGTTTAAACATGATTTGTATGTCTGCGCGACGACTTGTGTAGTTAGTATGACAATGGTGGAGATGAGGAACAGCCATCTTGAGGAAATTGCCATGTCCCACAAAATGGCAAGGTTAGTTTATGCCTTGAAGACTTGGAAGGCAATTACGAAGAACAGAGAACTAGTTGGCTGAATTTATCCTTGTGTTGGTGCCTTACTTTATTAGAGGTTGAATAATTCAACGGACTCGATCTGTTTTTGACTATAGAAATTGTATAAACTATAAACAAAAATGAAGGAGTACCGTAGTCTTTAGTCATAAGAGTAATTCCTATATTTTCTGGTCATCTTTCTATCAGTAAATCATTTATTATATTTTACTTATTACTCTATTATATAATATTAAATAAAAAAATATTGATAGTATGATAATAATTAATAAACAGAAGAATATGCATTTCACCTCCAGCAGATGCTTATACCCTTGGGTCTCTCTGTTTTAAACGCTCATGACCTCGCAAATTAAAGACAAGAAAATGAAAGTTGGGACCAAACGGGTTTTCTTTTATGAAAGGGATGAAGACTTACGGACATTAACAAGTCAAGCTACCAAGTCGAGCTAATTAGATGTGTTGAAACTCACAGACAAATTGAAACAGCCTATAATATTGCCAAGCCACCAGCTTATTTGTCAATCACAGCCCCGTTTATTACTCAACCAAGAAATTATTGTTCCATTAACTAGAAATATATGTGTAGATGTAGATTTTCTATCACTTACATCACTTCCAAAATTAGCATCACTATAGCCAATTAAGTCTAAATCACTGATCCCAATACACAATTTCAAATTTTTGGTACTTGATAAATATCTTAATATGCCTTTCACTGCTTGCCAATGTTCCTTACCTAGATTAGATTGATATCTGCTTACCAATCCTACTACATGACAAATATCTGGTCTTGTAGTTGTCATTGCATACATAACACTTTCCACAACTTAAGCATAGGGAACATTGATCAGTTCATTTATTTCCTCCTCATTTTTTGGGAACATACTTTTATTTAAAACATGACCTTTGCAAACAAGTGTACTTAAGGATTTACAATTTTTCATACCAAATCTTTTAAGTACTTTTTCTAGATATTTTTCTTGATCTAAATACAATATATTTGAATTTCTATCTCTAGAAATTCTTATACCAAGAACATATGAGGCTTCACCCATGTCTTTCATCTCAAATTTAGATTTCAAGAATTCTTTTATTTCATTCATCATATCTAAACAATTACTTGTCAGTAATATATCATCAACATATAATGATAATAATGTTTAACTTATTATCATTTTCCATATGTATACACAATAATCTAGTGGATTCATTTCATATCCCATTTTTAAAATTGCATGGTGAAATTTCAAATACCACACTATCTTGAAGATTGCTTACTGTAGACTTTTTCTTCATGTTCTTTAATTTGGAATCCTTCTAGTTGAATTATAAAGATATCATTTTTTAATTCACCATTAAGAAAAGCTGTTTTTATATCTAACTGATGTAGTTCCAAATTCTTCATGCCAACAATAGACATGATAATTCCTACGGATATGAATTTCGCCACAGGCAAATATGTATCTACAAAGTCTACACCTGGTTGTTGGGTATATCCCTTGGCCACTAACCCTGCTTTAAATCTTTCCAAACTACTATCAACTTTAAATTTTCTTCTTAGAACCCATTTACAAGTAATAGCCTTTCTATCTTTTGGAAGATCTGTTAACTCCCAAACATTATTTTTGTTTATCAATTCTATTTCATCTTTGATGGCCTCAAGCTATTTATCTGAATCAATAGTATTGACTGTCTCAGAAAAATTTTCAAGATCATTTTCTAAATTTTCTAAACGGGTATTTAGTGCATAATGATCTTGAAATAATATCGATGGTCGTCAGGGTCTTTTACTCCCACTGTCTCCAACATGAATATTTGAAGATTAGTTTTCATCTGACTTTCTTTTATTCTTATTATGCTATATTTGAATAATATCAAATTTTTCATTGTCAGTCTTTGTGGAGATCTGTTTATTCTCTAAATCATTTAATAAATCTATCTAATCAACTGGAGTAAATAAATTTGTATTTTTCAAGAAAACATCATATCTACTTTCTATCAATCCTCTTTCAAAATGATAAAATCTATAGCCACTTATGTTTTCTACGTACCCAATAAATCTGCATTCACAGGATTTACTTTTTAATTTATCCCTTAGTTTCCTTGGGATAAGCACTTGTGCCTTACAACCCCAAACTTTAAGTTTACTTAAGTCTAGTTTATGACCCGTCCATATCTCATAAGGTGTTAAAGGTTTTGCTTTGGTTTCAACTCTATTTAATATATATGCTGCAGTCAATAATGCATTACCCCAAAAATGTGTTGGTAGATAACCATATGCCATCATCGATCATGTCATATCCAATAGAGTTCTGTTTCTTCTTTCTGCAATATCATTTTGTTGAGATTTATATGATATAGAATCAATGTGTATTATACCATTCTGTTTGCAAAAATCATCCAAAACTTCAAATTCACCTTCTTTATCACTATTCAAACATTTAATGGGCCTACCCAACTGGGTTTCTACTTCTATTTTATATTCTTTAAATTTCTCAATTGCCTCAAATTTATGTTTGATTAAATAGATATACCCATATCTTGAATAATCATTCGTGAAAGTTATAAAGTACTCCATTCATCTATGGGTTTTAATTCTAAAAGGTCCGCAAACATCATAATGTACAATTTCAAGTAAATTTGTGGATTTCCAACATTTTGAAAAAGATTTACAACTCATTTTTCATTTGATACATGGTTCACATATATCAAAATTATCTGAGTTTATTTGTGATATTAATCCACTTTTATACATTATGATCATCTTATTTTTATCTATATGGCCCAATCTTAAATGTCATGCATATGTACAATTAGTAGATACATTCAAATAATCAAAAATAGGTACTTTATTAATATCAATATTCAGTACATATATATTATGATCTTTCACACCTTTCACTAATACATTACCCTTACTTATTACAACAGTTCTAGACTAAAACTCAACTGTGTAACCTTTTTGATCTAGTACAGGCACTGATATTAAATTCCTACGAATATTAGGTACATATAATACATCACGTAGTAAAAGAATGGAATCATTCACTTTAAATTTACATATACCTTTTCTCAAGATATCGCAGCATGTGTTGTTGGCCATATACACCATGTGCTTTCCTATCCATTTATCTTCAAGTTTGACAAATATATCTTTGTTCCTGCAAATGTCCTGTAGCTATAGAGTCAACCCACCATGAATTTGACGTTGGTTCTGAAAGCATTACTTCTGAGACTGTCATCACAATTTCCTTACTTTCTTGTGCTTTTCCCTTATTTGGAGTCTAGGACATTGTGATTTGTAATGCCCATTATTCCCACACATAAAATAGTTTCCACTAGATGATTTACTCTATTTCTTTTTCGACCATTTCTTTTTCTTAAACTATTTTTGCTCGATCTTGTTTTGTGTAGAACACTTATCTGGAGCCATCAACAAATTAGATGATTCACCATCTCTATTCCTCCTTTTCATCATTTCTCCTTCAAGTACTAAAAGTGCTGGAAGTGATGTCATTATCATTTCATTTTCACTGTGTTAAAGAAGTAACAATGTGATCCCAATATGAAGGAAGACTATTTAGTATGGTTGTAACTTATATTTTATCAGTGAGAGGATGACTATTAAGGGGAATTTTCGTTAGGGGCCAAAAGCCCATGTTGACAATCCCCAAGCCCATTACCTTACCTGGCCCCGTGAGTCCTCCGGCATGCCAATCCAAGCCCATGAGGGCTCCCAGCAACTAGGGGCTTCCCCCAACCCGCATGGAAGGGACACAACCACCCATGCTGAGATGGGACATTGCAAGAGTGGCATGGGAAACCATGGTCAGAGGAAAGGGAGAGAAGCACGTCAAGAGGAAGAGATGGAACCAAGCAACAATGCCAGAGGCCCACGACGCATTAAATGACTATACTAGATAGCCATGCCACTTTAAATGATTGACACCAGAAGACCACACCGCATTAAAGACAGCATGGCGGTGGAGATTCCGGGAGAGGCCTTTCCCTTCCCCGAGCCACCATAGGGCCACCCCTCTCCCGCTGCAAGACGCAGACTAAACAAAGGCCCGGACCGCTGAGCAACCTGGCCCAAAAGCGTAAAAAACATGACGTTAACACTTAGCACCATCTAGGTAAATTCCTTTTCATGAACGGTCGAGGTTGGGAATTCCTGGTAGGGCAGATTTTTCGGGCATAATTCCAGATAAAAGCATCCTGGGGAGTTGTGCCGAGTGACAAGGCAGTTTGCCTTATGAACACTTTGGAGGAGATGCACCACATCACATTCATGTGAGACTGGGCTACTCAGCACCCACTCTTAGTTCATTCCAAGGTCCTCCTTGGAGAAGATAGTTTGGCTGCTTTCCTTCCTCCAGTGGGTCATGTTGTACCTCGTCGAGCAAATGAGCTGTCAATTCCTCTCTGAAGGTAAGGGGAAGAGGACCCATCCAGAGCCAAGGGAGGAAATCCTAGCATTTCCAAACGCCTTGACTCCTAGGACCGTTAGTGTGGCTGGTGTCGGCCTTGCCAAGGCAGTCGACCCTTCTTCTTCTTCCTCAATGCCAATCAAGCACAGGGGGCTGGTGACTTGCTGGGCCAGCGTGCAACCTCTACATCTCTTCCCCTTGCTACGAGTGACCCTGGCCGTAGGAGCCCTTGTATCTTGGCAAAGGTGTCTGACATTTCACGGAGGGCGAATGCGATCAACATGCACTTTTGGGCGCCCTTCTGGATAAGGTGCCTATACAAGCTCGGATTGTGGAGCCCCTTCCAGAGCTGAACTTTGAAATGCCCCCATCTCCATCGTCCACCTCTCATTCCATGGTAGAAGCCCTTAATCCCGAAGGAGTTTTAGGTCCCTTTTGGGTGGATTCTTAACCTACTGATGAATGCATCTTTGACATTGGACGCATCCAAGCAACGTGTGAGGGATTGCTTGTTGCTAGTCAGACCAAGCCAGAGGTCGATAAAGCTACTGATCGATCTGGAGGAGGGAAGCTGATGGGTGCGCTCGACTCCTTCACCTATTTGTGCCTTGGAAGAGGCATGCCGGATGCACCTTCCTCTCACACAATGGTGGGGGCAGTAAGTATCCCCGAGGGTTGCAAGCATGGGGATGAGATTGACCCATCCAAGATGGCTCCCCCCACCTTATCAGTGAGTGAGGGGACCTTTGCCTTCCTTGGTTGCAGGCCTGGTAGGGATGTGTTGGCCAGGTCCCCAAGAGGGGAAATACATTCTTTGGAGACCACGATTGAAGTTGTTCCTGTCGACCCGTTGGGTCAGGCTTGGTGGGAGGATCCTGAGATAGACTGTGCGATGGAGCAACTGCAAAAACTTCTTTCTGAGGTACTTATTGCATCCCATGTTTCTTTTCATCTTTTCTTATTCTTAAGTCTGCTATCTTCTCTTTATAACCCCAAAGCTTGCGTAGGGAATTAGAGCGCTGGCCAAGCGTGTTGCAAGCATCCAAGAGGCTACAAAAGATGAGATACAGGGCCTTCAATCTATAGTGGAGCAGGAGAGAGAGAAGCACAGATGCTTAGAGGCTGAGTTGACCGTGGCCTGGGACTTGGGCCTTGAAAGCTTAAGAATCTCTAAGTAAGCTCCAAGAGTCGTAGGACCATCTCCAGGTGGAGAATGAGGAGTTTAAGGGCCTTCGAGACTTCTACTCATGCCGAATTAAAATGATGGAGAAGGAGCGCTCCAACCTGTCGGCCACTGTTGAGGACCATGGGGTCTTGTTCTCTGTGGCCCAGATCCACGAAGAAGAAATTCTAGCCAACCTGGGTGTGGTTATCTGGGACTTGCACAGTGACCTTGCACAGTAAGAGGATCGCTAGTTAGGATGTGGTTATCCGGGACTTGCACAGTGACCTTTTCTAGGTGCAAGAGATGGCCACATGGTCGAGTGAGCAGCTGGGTAAAGTTCTCTATGTTCGCGATGAAGCTTGGTCTCTATGTTCCTGAATTCTCCTCTCGCACTGTTTCGTTGTTGTTTGCCTGTAGTGTTTTCTTTTTGAAGGGGACGCTTCGAATCCTACTTTCCTACCATTACTACTGTACCTATCTTTTAGTCTTCCTGAGAGAGTGCGTTAATGACTAACATGCCTTTCATGGATTCGGAAGGATTTGGAACAGTCAACCATTCATTGCTCATCCGTTGATTGTCTTTGCCTTTCTGGCATGGGCACCGCTTTCCCACGCGTCATGGATATTGTGTGGGATCTTTCCATGAGATTCATGTTAGATCTGATGAAGCCCCATGACATGCAAGTACCCTGAATTTTAGGAGGCGAACCGTCATTTCTAACCTATATATAGGGCTCCCCATCTTCAAGCGTTCTGAGATTCTGCCACCCCTTCTTTACCCCCATGTTTACACTGGCCCCCCTTGATTCTAATGGGCACCCTAGCTTAGGGATGTCCTTGTGATGCTAGTTCCTTGAACCTCCAATAGATGTTCTCCCAAAATTTTGTCATTCTTCATTATAAAGAGATGCTTTGAAAAGATAACATGCCCCCTGTCTTGTGGGAGGGTCATTCAATGGGTTTCTTAGCCTCAAATCCTCATGCAGTTCACTGTTCCTTCTTATATCCCAAGTTACCCACGCATTCGGGGATGAGCAAGGTTTCCTCCCCTAGCCAGATTATTGTAAGAGATTTGTGGCATCCTAGGTTCACTCAAGCCCAAAAACTTCATCTCCAGCCTAGGAAGGAGCAGCAGTAGGAGGGGTGGCTTGCACCATGGGGGGAGAAAATGGAGGGTCTATCCTTTAACTTGAGTTCTTCATTCCCCCTATTCTACGGGGAGTCCATTGAGCTCTGGCTGATCGCACCCCCTTTTCGAGCCAATTCGTGTCCTGCTTCCCAACCTCCCTTCTGCAGCTCTATGATGGTGCCTCTCTAGAGTTGCTGTTTGAACCCTAGAAGACGCAGTCCTTTTCTACCGACGGTACCGTACCCTGTCGAGCCCTATAAAACACTTCCGAGTTGTTATTTTGACTTGTTTCTCTTTGCATGGTTTCTTGCTGTTATGTTGTAGCCCCTCAGTTGTAATCGTTCTGTCAATTGATGAATAAAATACTCTTCTTTATGTTTTCTTGTTCCTTTTTCCCTATCTGTGATGCTTGTACATTATGCATGCCTTTTGTGGGCAGCGATGCGCTGGTCGCTCGCCCATATCGTGGCGAGTTGATAGTCATTCTACCAGCACCCCGTCAAGTATAATTGACCCTTTGCCCTCATCAATACACGAGACAAGTTATAATGTAACTAGCCTACAATCTTGTACGCAAGGTCCCCATCTTTCTCAAACATCTTCTCTATAGCAAAACTGACTAGGGTCAGTTGATCTTGGCGCGATTTGCCTTATTGATTTGGAGTGGTGGGATTTCGAGGCCCTAGTGGGCCTAAACTGGTCTTGGGGTTGCCCATATTCCACCGAGGGAGAGGCTCTTTCACTCCCTCGAGGAGCTTTCCCGCGCCGAGGAGCATTCCTTTACGAGTTCATCTCCTCAGGGGAGCCTTCGTTCATTCCCTTACGGGAATTTTCCCATAGCCGGGAGCATTCCCCACAGGGGTGGATCGCCATCCTCTCAGGGGAGATTTCCCTTGTGGGAGCTTTCCCAAGCCTATAAGCATTCCTGTGCGAGGTGCATTTCCTTGGGGGAGGTTCATTCATTCCCTCAGGGGAGCATTCCCTTATGGGAGCTTTCCCGCACAAGGAGCATTAGCCTCGGGGGAGATCTTCTGGTGTCAGTCATTAAATGCAGCGTGGGTCTCTAGCAGGTCTGCTTGGTTTAGTCTCTTCTCCTTGCGTGCTTTCCTCCATTTCCATTGATTATGATTTCTCGCGCCATTTTTAAATGTCTCATCTCAATGTGGGTGATTATGCCCGACCTGCACTGGCCCAGGGTTCGCCCCGAGCTACTAGGGGGCCTCTTGGGCTTGGACCGTATTCATGAGGGCTCAAGGGACCAGGCAAAGTGATGGGCCTGGGGACTGTATCATGGGCTTTAGGCCCTAACAAAAATAACCCCTAACACCCCCCACTCCTTTGTATATAAAAAAGAAAAGCATTACAATTTTTTTAAATTTTCATAAAAAAGATAATAGATAATTCAAATTTTTAAATCACAAAATAATAATAATATTAAAAAATAATATTTTAACAATACTTGAATAAACGTTCATCTCGGCTCACGATCCAAACCTCTCCTTGTTTAGTTCTTCATTTTAACACTCATAGATATAGCCACTGCGCGCCCAACCAAATGTCCTATTGCATTTCTGTTTAAACGAAAATAATTATACCACTAACATGAGTGCCTACGAGACCAACTTCAACAGAAAAAGTTAAAAAAAAAAAATCTTCAACAGACTCCTCTTGTCCATCTCCTTCAATCAAATTATTGTCAACCGGTTTTACAGCAATTCTTACGGTCAAGAACCTGACAAAGCTTATGGAATTGAACTTTGTAAAGGAAATGTAAATTAGCCAGATGTTTGCCGTTGCCTCAATGATTCTAGAATTTCTCTCACAAACGTTTGTCCCAATCCGAAGGAGGCAATAGGATGGTACGTACGACATTTGCTTGTTACGTTTCTCAAACCGCTCAATATTTTCCGTAGCGGAAAGCTCTCCTGTCTTATGTGGAATACAAAGTATAATGATCCTCATATATCCCACATGATGGAACCATAATTAATATTTTTGTTGTGCTCAGCGTACGTAGATGCCGTCCATTACAAGTATGACACGGGATGTCCTACGTACGGAGTAGATTGGTTAATCCTTTTTTTTTAGCATTGGGATTTTCTTTTATAATAATTCTTATCAATCAAGTCCAGTCGTATCCATTCTTTTTTCGTTTCTGTTTTGGAGTTATTTCTTTCTCATGTTGTACGTGATAAGTTGTGATTTGTGAGATAAATTTGACTGTTTCAAGTTAATTTGTAGTTGGCTTGCCTTTCTAAGACAACGATGCTTTTGGTTTTTGCAGGAATTAAAAGAAACACCACAACTTGAACTACCGTCTCCATTGTTTTGACCACTCTTGTTGTTATCATACTAGTCATTAGTATTATTTATTTATTTCTAAGACAGAATTAGAATCACAAGGATCGTTTTGAAAGTAAGTACAATATAGATAATGTATTCCTCGTTATTTTTTAGATTTTGAAGGCTACTTTTAAACCCAGGTGAACAGTCAGCCTATTTTCGACAACAAATGCCACTCAAGTCATGATGAACATGGATGTACATATAAGGCGGCTCATCCCATTGCTTGAAATTTTCAACATCGTGCACTTCGGGGCTTGAAATACTCAAGTCATATAGAAATAGGTACACTTTTCTCATTCATCTTTCACTAATCAAAGTTAGATTAAAAAATTAATCAGATATACAAGATGAGTAGATAAAGTGAAAGGGGATTGTCTTTAATTAGTTTATGAGAGGATCGGACGAGAAAATGCTTTATGTTACTTAGAGTACTGGTATTCTTCATCTCATTCGATATTTTTAATGCGTTCACTCATTCTAAGAAAATTATGTAGAGTTTATTGTTAAAAAGTTAATCAATTTTGATATAGATTTTATAATTATTAATTAATTTTTAAAAAAAATTGCAAAACATCGAGATACTTACTATTGTAATTATTATTATTTCTCTAATAAAAAAATTTGAGAAATTTGTAAAAAAGGGTTAATTCTGTAAAAAAGGTGCCAGCTTTTAGGCTTTTCGTAAACGGAAATGTCGTGGTACCTTTCCCCAACTTTGCCGAAAAATTGTAGTTGAAACTTGAACGCATAAAGTGCTTATCCTTTTCAGTACTTGGTTGTAGTTGGGAATACGAGTTCTCCTAATATTATTAGAGTAATACTTTATAAGATATTTTTCTTTTCTTTTTTTTTTAACTTTTTTCATCTCATTATATAAAATATTATATTTTTATCATCTTTAAATTATTTTTATTAGAAAAGAACTAAGAATAAAAGTTGATGGCTAATGCCATTAATATATCATTATTAGTTGGAAGGGTAACGACAAATTTATTAAAGTCTATGATTAGAGACTTTGGAATTTTCAACACCGCACTCGTATAGTCGTAGTTGCAAATACAGAAGCAATACAAATTTCCAGATTGGTATCTGTAACGTACAGCGCAAGTACATTCTTCCTATTTTCCATAAAACCTAATCATATAGGTTTATATGGTCCAGAAAAAATGATTATGTGCACGGGAAAGATCTTAGACACCCAAAGGAAATCATTAACAAGGCTCATGAAGACCTGCAGTGTTTTAAGGAAAGCAACTCCAAGGTCCTGATTGCAACATTGCCTGCTTGTCATCAACCCAAACAATAAAACAAAGACCAATCTAAACCCACATATAAACAACGAGTCTAAACAAGCTTTGAAAAAGAATAACAAACTACTCTAAACAAGCCTAAGCCCAGGCTAGAAAAAAAGACGCAAATTTGCAAAACCAAAAAATAAACAAAACACTAACTATACAAGCCTATTGTTGAAAGGAGGGGAGACTCCACCTATCTAAACGAAGGATCCCTTTAAGATAATGAGGTAGAGGATGCTGCTCTTCGTAAATCATGTTCTTGCTAATCTCTCCCTCTCTAGCAAGAAAATCAGCTGCATTATTGCCTTCCCTATATTGATGAAGCACCATGAAATTCACCCCTTCTAACTGCGCCACGAGATTCTTCCAAAAAATCCAAAGATACCATAAGGTGCATTTACCGTTCCAATGCCAATCAACAACAATGGGCAAGTCACTTTCAATTATCACATTAAAATAATGATGCCGTTTACACAAACAAATTCCTTCCCAGATTGCTTTTAATTCTGCACTATTATTCGTACCGTGTCCAAAATGACTAGATAAAGCCACTATCACCGTGCCATGGCAATCTCAAATAATACCCCTATCTCCTGAATTACCTGGATTACCCCTTCAGCTACCTTCACAATTCAGTTTGATCCAACCGGAAGGAGGCTGAACCCACGAAAAAATTTTACTTGGCCTGGCGCGAATAGGCTGATTCGAAAGTTGGAGTTCTTGCACAATAGCAATATCCGGCATCGTAAGTTTTCATAAGACACTTGAGTTCTCAGTAATAGAACTAACCCAATACCTAACTTGTCTCCAGAGCTGTTCTGCATTTTGTTGCAGACCCTCCATTCTTACTTTGATGATTTTCTAGCATAAGAAAACCAACTTGTGACTCTATTTTTTCACGGACTAAACCGTTGAAAAGGAGTCCCCAACATCACAAGTTGGGGACATGATACAAGTGTTAAATGATGATTCAAATGCAGAATTAAGAGAAACAGATGCACCCGAGGACGAGGTTGATGATTCAATCCTAGCAAGTCTATATGTGCTATCTCTAGCCCAACCAGACATGCAAATTCAGATAAAAAAAAAAAAAAAAACAAAAACAAAAGAACCAAAAAAAAAAAACAAAGGATTGCAATTAAAAAAATAAAATAAAAGCAAACAAGTAAAATGAGAGGAAAAGATATCACCCAGGCTGTGAAGAGGTTCACAGCTCTAAAAACACCCTCTTAACGTTAAGAAAAATACTCTGATGACACCAATTATCCCCGGCAATGGTGCCAAAAACATGACTTGGTCTCAAATATACTTTCAAGTGTAGAAGTGTCAAGTTGTATTAAGGATAAGTCCATGATCATATTCGACAGGGACAAATGTTTATCAAAGTATTTGTGAAAATTAATTGGAAAGGAGAAGTGTGAAGGAGTAAAATGACGTGTAAAATTCCTTTTTTTTTTATGTATGTATAAACAATGAGCAAAATGAGTATTAATATATCCACAAAGAAAGATTTAATGAAAATGGAATATATCGTTATGCTTTGAGGATCTCGGGTTTATAATTCTTAGAAAGATGGATTAAATCATAAAAGAAATAGTTGCTGAAAATTTAATATTCCAAACGATGAAAAACTGTAATTCTAATTCATATCAGTAACAAACAGAATTTCGATATAAAGCTGAAAATAACAGTTCCAAAGAAATGATTTAACAAACACTTGGGTCACGGTTTTGGGCTTCCTTTGTTTCTACACTCCACAAGAATTTTGGCACTACTTGTCTTCTATTAACCCAATCAAGGTATTAACAAATCTTAGATTAAAAAAATATAAACTCAAAGTATATGTGCCAGCTCTTAACATGAAATATCCTGACTAAAGTATCAACCAATAGCCCATTGACTCACACACATGTCAGACTCCTTGGTCTATGTTTCATGACAGGCCGAATGGGGTGCCCACAGGCTGGTGCCAAGAGTATGCCTTGCGGCACGTGTTGCCCACCATTATTGCTACAATAATGTCTCCATGGGCATGACTACAACACGGGCTTGGGCCACCACCGCAATCCACATCGGTCCACACCCGAGTCGATCAGCAGACTGGTAGACACTGTTCCACATCTGTCTAGGGTGCATCCCCAGCCCCCATCCGCTTCCCCTCCAACAATTTCAAGCACTCATTGACTCTCTTTTCAAAATCCTTTTCATCTTTCTCTCATTTTACTTGTTTGTTATCGGTCTGTTACCCATATTTAGCCTTGGACTAAATTTACCAATAGGGCCTTATGGTGTGACAGTGTCAGGGCACAATGTGGATTTCACCCTCTCCGACACCCCCTTCCAGGGGACTAGGGCTTGGTCCACCACTGAGGACGCTTCTCCAGACTATAATTCGAATGCTAAGTGGCACCCGATTCTCAAGCTGGGCTAATCCCGATTCGCTCTCCATTACTAGTGGAATCCTTGTAAGTTTATTTTCCTCCACTTATTAATGTGCTTAAATTCAGCGGGTATTCCCGCTTCACCTAGGTCGCGATGGTAGAGTAGGAAGAACGACACAATAGGGTCGAGGAGCGCGTTCACATTGACAAGAAACACAGGGTTTGTCAACCATTGATTGCGTTGGCGCTCGTCAGCTAGGACTCACTTTTAGGCTAACCATGAGCAATAGCACACGGGAGGCTAATGTTTGCCCCGCAGCCCGCAAATCGTAAAAGGTGTTGGGGTTGGGGCAACGATGCATGAAACCCAAGTAAACGTGCCCTTGGCTGAATGGCTTTAGGGGCAATTTGCGTTCTTGAAGTTTCCATTCCACATATTTAGGATTCGGTTGAGAAGAAAAAGAATCGGAGGCAATAGTGTTTGGAGGTGCTGCAACGGAACCATCGACATGGCTAAGAAGATTCTGACATTGAAGAAAAGGGAGAAGTTGATTTCGCCAGAGAAGATAATTTGTGGAGGAGAGTTTAATAGTAATCATGTGGATCATGGTGTTAAAAGAGAAGGAAGAATCGGCCATGAGGGGATCGAGGAGGTTAATCCAAAAATAGGCTAATACCATAACAATATTTGTAAAACCACCACACTTATCTAGGGTGGAGTTTTCCATTTATATAGATATATACAAAATAAAGTAGAGTTTGAATACAAAGAGATAAAATAGGAAAGATAATTACAAATGGAAATCGTATCTTCTAAACTATATCTCCTACAATCAAGGAGGATTCCGTAAATCAATAACTGATTTACTGGAATCCTCTATAGTGTGGCTGTGCCTGTAGGGTGGAGATAATCCTGAAGGGTTCTAGTGGGTTGATCCCAATGTTTACTCATTTTCTCAAAATTAGAAAAATTATCAAACAAATGATTACAATAATTAGACTCTGACTCTGATTCTAATATAGGTTTACAAGCAAACCGATCCAAGACGTCTCTATACTTGTGCATGCAAGGTAGAGAACAACGCAACACTTAAAAAACTACAAAAAGAAAAAGAAAATAAAAGAAAGATGCAGTAATCTAAAAGAATGAATGAAGTTATCACCTTTACAAACTGCTGAAAAGAAAAACTATCTAGCAATTCTTCTACTGTCTCGCCAGTAACAGCGTCAAAATTTGATTATGCTCAAAGAATAACGTTGTAGTTGCAGCATAACTTTGGGGTGTCAATTCCACCGGGAGACAAATTAAAAGAATAGCAGAAGGAACAAAGAAATTAAGGAAAAATATTAAATGATTAATGGAGAATAAAGATTAATTTTAAATGCAAATTAAAGTGAAGTAAAGTGACTAATGAAAGAAATATTCAAATTTGACAAACAGTAGAATGTTGGGAATCCATTGCACAAATCTGGTATTTTAATTATTCTTAACTCATTGAATAACTTAATTGGGAACTCAATTCTTGAAATTCTCAATCGGAAGGTATAGATTTATAAACTAAAATTAAATCAAATATAACCCTCTGAAAAATCATTTACCACTTTTAAAATATGTAAATTACTATCCCTATTGAGAAAATCCAATAACGACAATATATTCAAGGAGCAATATTGCAGCAAAGAACTAAATCAATATAGATAAATAATTGATCCAAACATAATTAAAGAACAAATCCATTCAATAAAAAAAAACATGACTGAATCTATAAATAAAATAAATTCTATAATTATTTAGAGAAGAAAACATCAACAACGAATTGAGAATGATAAAACAAAAGAGTTTTAGTAGTTGAAAATCAAAGAAATAAATTAAAAATACCATTTAATGTGTAAGTTTATTCCTAACCTTACTTGAAAATTTAGATACCTACAAATATAATAGACAACAAAAAGATCAAGAGAGAGAGTAAGCAAATGGCGCTCATGGAGTTCTTCAGTTCGTCTCTCCCGCCCACACACACAGCGCTGCTGGTTCCCAGCCTCAAAAACATTTTCTTTTTTTCAAAATCTCTAATGCCCTATATTCCTCCAAACCGACTGGTTTTCATTCCAATTGATTCTATGGCCCACGTCAACTCTTCTTAAAAGCAAAAACCCAAAAGTGACATGCTCCTCCTATGTCTCAAAGCCAACAAAAGACCCTGGCCTGTACGTCTAAAAAAATAAATCCCAAGTTAAAGACTCCATTTGCCCTCAAAAGCAAAAGAAATGATAATGATTGATGGGTCCCACTTGCTTTTTGTTCTTCTAAAATCCTCCTTTTTTTTTTTTTTTTTTTTTTCCAAGCAAGCACATATTGATTAAGGTGAAAGTCCATAAAGTTAGGATTGAGCAAAAATCCGAATTCGACTCTGACCCCGACTCGGCTCCAACCCGGCTCCGACTCTGCTCCTGCTTCAACAAATCAAAGTTAGAGTCGGATTTTTTTTCCGTGGGGGAGTTGGAGTCGAAGGCCAGGCGGAGCCAACTCCGACTCACTACAACATATTGTGGCTTTTGCCACGAGTTTTTTTTCCGCAGCATAATATCGTGGGAAAAAGTAACTTTTTGTCATCAAAATTATTAGAGAGAATAAATATAGGCATTTTTCCATGAGATTATCACGGTCGATAATATTTGATGGCAAAAGATTTTTTCCTACCACGTCTATAGTTTTTGTGACCAATTTATTTTCTGGTTAATTAACATGGACAACATATAAATTTTTAGTGAAAAAATAGTTATTATCATGAGTTAGATTGTCTTTTACCATGAAATAAAATCATCGTAAAAAACTATTTAATTTATATCCTCGGCAACATGGCATATTTGTTTAAGTGATGAAAACATTAGCTACAAATAAGTATTAGCGCCTTAAAAAGTCACGATTTCAAAATGAGACTTTTATTTTTCTTCCCTATCCCGCTTTTTTTCTTTCATTTTTGTAGTCTCCCTCACGCTGTGCCCACTGTTGCCCCTTCCCACGGCCGCACTGTCGTTGCCTCCCCTGGCCGGTGAGTCTCTCTCTTACCGTTCGTCTATCTCTCTCTCTCTCTCTCTCTGGCTCTTCTCTTCGTTCTCTCTCTCCCTTTGCAAGAGAAGTAGCTACTTTAGTTTCAATCGACATCTTTAGGTTTTTTTGAATGTAGCTAGGTTTTTTTGTGATCTGCAGAGAAAAAAAGAATCCTCATTCCAATCGGGATTTTTGAACATAGCTGGGTGTTATGCTCCATTCTACTGCAACCATATACCGATTTTATTTTATAGTTGTTTGGGTTGTTGCAAACCCTGCTCCAAACCTTTAAAGAAACTCTGTCTTCTTGCTTGGGTTGTTCGATTTTTGCTTCAACGATGTCCCAAAGATCTTGACCCATCAAATAGGTTTTCACCCGTATAGTACTCCAGTCCACATGAAACCTAAACTTTATACTTTTATTTTATTTCCTTTATAGATAGTTCATGCAATCTCTTCTCTGATCGATTTAAAATAAATTGAGTTTTATTTTGATTTGGGTTTGCTTTAATTGTTGCTGGAAGTGGTTATTTTTTACATAATTCAATGAAGGAATTTGTGAGAGGTTGAATGTACCAAAAGAGAGGAACAAAGAACTTCTGGAAAATTTGGGTAAGTTTCCGAAACCTATGGACTCTCTTGCCAATGAGTTTTTCTCTATGGACTCACTCCATGCGTCTCCTAATTCTAAGTTGTGGGTCCTTTTTCATTTGTAACTTCATTATTGTACAAACTGTAATGGGCATAGAGGAAGCAATTTACCCTGTTTAAGTGCAAATTTTGTGTTTAAAAAAGGGTTGCTGTAATATGTGATGTGGCATGCCACACTCTAAATGCTATTCCACTTAAAATTGTAAAACTTGTTTGTTTTGAAAAAGGGTTGCTGTAATTTGTTTGTTTTTTAAAAAGGATAGTTTTTGTAAAACTTGTGTATGAAAAAGGGTTACTGTAATTTGTAAAATACAAAAAATTGAGTAAGGACTAGCTTCATTATATGTCAGTTTGCATCAATGATCCA
This sequence comes from Carya illinoinensis, assembly GCF_018687715.1. NCBI lineage: Eukaryota > Viridiplantae > Streptophyta > Magnoliopsida > Fagales > Juglandaceae > Carya > Carya illinoinensis. The sequence goes on from NC_056766.1 coordinate 36,178,150, forward strand.
TGCATGTCCTTAAGGTAGAACTTAATCCTTATTTCAAGTTGAACTGTTATAAGATAGTTTTGTTTTTCAAGTGGGAATGTCACCTTGCAGATGGTTAGTATTCTTTTTTCCTAATGCTTTGATAGATTTCTTTTTATAGGTTGTACATCATTGCCACACATAGGTATTAGCTATATTGCCAATATTACAAGTAATAATCACAATTTAGATCATTCATTTTGAACTAAGATGCTTTAATGCATATATATCCTGTTGTAATTCATTTTGTGGGGTTTATTTATATATATATATATATATATATATAAAAGATCATTTTGTGGGGTTCATTTCACATGGGTCTTGCATTTTCCTTGGATGAAGAGTAGATATCCTTCCATTATGCTACTTTCATGTTTGATGGCATTGAAGATTACTTGCATCAAATTGCAGAAATGATTGGGCTGCGAAATGAATCCTAAGTTCAAGGTAAGACTACTAGCATTACCTCTAGTAGTCTAAAAAACTTCTAGCGTAGGATAATACAGGTGAAAACCCACCCATGACCCACCCACCCACTCACACACATATCTGTGTGCATGTAGATCTGTATGTAGGTGGACATGGATATTGTAGAATATGGATTGTCTAGTTTGTAAGTATCTATTTTACAGTTTGGTATTGAACTCTCAACCAAATATTATTTAATTGCTCCACGGCTTCATCTATATGCAAGGATAGTATATGGAAGAATTAGTTTAGTTAGTGAGGTCATGTATCGATCAAGTTACATGTTATATTTCTGCTTTCTAATTGGAGAAATAAAACATTCATGAGGAAATGCATCGATTTGAGTTTTATAGAGTTTCAATAAATTGGAGCTTTTGAATCCTGTTGGAATAGTGATGAACAAGTTTCTGAAAATCGTGTTGCATGCAAATGAAGATGCCTTCAAACAAGAAACAGAGTACAGTTCAAGGAACCTATGAAAAAGTGTGTGTATGTGTGTGTTTTTGTTTTCCAATTTTTTTTTATAAATAATAAATCTGGATAGTTTACACATGTAGAGTATCTGAATGCATGGGTCTAAGTAAAAAAAGAGGCAAATGCTATGAAAAATGAGTGTTATTGCAGAATGATAGTTTCAAATAATAAATATGATTATATGGAATTAATTTAGTATCATTTGCTTCATGAAAAAATCAGTCACCATATTGTGCTTCTATCTAGCAATATTGTAAATAATCTATGCTATATTTATTGTTTTGTCTTGTATTTATAACATAATTTCCTTTCCCTTTAAGTGTGAATCTTTTCCAACATATCCTAGAATTTATGACTTGGTACCAGGACAGTGACTTTTTTTTTTTTTTTTGTAATCCTTTCTATATTTTGATCAAGGGCAGCTTCATCCATATGGAACCACCACCATTGTTTTGTGTGAACCAATCACAGTTCGAACTCATCAAGTAAGATAGTTTTGTTCATCCATATGCTCTGATATTTTGTTCCTCTCCCATTTTTTCATAGTACCTCAATAGTTCCTTTTTATTTCTCAAGGATTTGCATAGAGATCCTCTTACCTCTTGCAGTTTTTCTGATTAACTAAGAGCATGGTTTCAACCAGTTTTATTTTTTTGTGTAGATGGTTGGATACATAATTGTTTGCTTAGGCTTTCGATTTTGCTGGACTTTGGGGTAAGTTTGTAACTCTAGCTTCAATCCCTTGCTTGTAGTTGATCTTGTTGCTAGTCATTTTCTCAATTAGCTCCAATAGTTTATTTTGCCTCTGTCTCTTTGTCAAAGGATTGACAACCATATTTTTACTTGTTTTTTCTTGAACTTCTAAAACTAACGTAACATAGTTTTATGTGGCTGACCTCTGCAGCAAGGAAGTTAAAGAAACCAACTCGAAATGCTCACACCAACCATGCACGTCGTAAGTATTCTATATATTTGTGTTCCCTAGATTTCATATGCCTGAAATTGAAATAAATTGATGTATGGATAATACATCTAGAAAAGGTTTCACCTTCCCTGTTCTTATTACAGGTTCATGATGTACCAAGACAATTACATGATATATTCCTTGAATTTCGTGATGGTCACCCCTCCATATTCTCCAAGTATGATTCAAAGAGCAATATATGGATAGTCACCCATTATTTTATAAGTAATTTGGCTTCATTTGTGTTGATGTTTGAACATGGAATGTAGTTGGATAAAGATAAATTATTTTGAAGTGTTGGGATTAAGTGGAGCAGTTTTGAGTTTGTAAAACATGATTTGGTATTGGTTTCTAAAACTTGAATGTATTGAGAATGGATAAGTTTGTAAAAACAAATGTAAATTTTTCTAATATTTTATTTTCAAATTATTATAATTGTCAATTTTGATCTCTAATGTTGGCATATACTTATTTAAGCCTATATTAGACTATTTGTTATGATTAGTTTTGGCTATATCTCTCTTCTTCTTTTCTGTTTTTTTTTTTTTTCTTAAAATATCTTAACTTTTGCCATGAATGTAACTCGAGGCAAATACTTTTTACCATTATATGCTCAGTAGCTAATATGTATTTGCCACCAAACTGTAGACTTTCATGAAAAATGAACAGTAGCAATCATACAATATGGTGGGAAAAGATAGAGTTTGACAACTATAATTCATTTTGTGATATAATTAGCACCACGAAGTCTATTACAAACATGTTTTTGGCACAACAAGATACATCACAAAAAACTATATGCCACTATATTTTCTATGAATATTATCATGGGAATTATATTATTTTTGACCAAAAAGATTAGTGGGTAAATAAATTTGAAGGACCACAAGGGCTTAAATCCAAACAGCTTTTGCCACGAACTAAACTAGTTTTTACCACAAATTGAAATTGTGGAAAAAATGTATCTTTTCTCACGAAAAATAAATTTGGTGACAAAATAGTATTCGCCACTTATTATATGCCACCAACATCCCATGAAAAATTTTGGTGGAAAAAATTTTTTTGCCACTTAATCCTAGCTTTTTTCGACCACTCTCAACCTTGGAAATAGCTCCAAAATGTTGTAGTGACTCTGCTCCTGCTCTAACAAATCGAAGTCGGAGTCAGATTTTTTTTCCGTGGGGAAGTTGGAGTCGAAGGCTAGGCAGAGCCGACTCCGACTCTGCTCCGAACCACCTTCGATGTTGTGACTCCGACTTAGTATCCGACTCCGACTCCAACTCCGACTTTGCATCCGACTCCTCTCCGCTAATGTACATATTTTATAAAAAAAATATTTTTTTATATTTTAATTATATAAATATAAATATAATAACATGTAATATTAATGTATAAATACCAAAATGCTTAATAACATGTAACATTGTAATACTAATATAAAATATAACATGTAACACTAATATATAAATAATAAATTTATAATAGCATGTAAATCCCTTACTAGGATGGTGGTAGTGGACGAGCTACCCTTTAGATGTGTTGAGGGAGAAGGGTTTCAGGAATTTGTTAAATCCCTTGATCCTAGGTTTCCTATTGCATCTCGATTTACCATAATGCGTGATTGTATGAGGCTATTCTTGAGAGAGAAGGATAGCTTGAAGAAAATGTTTTTGACCACCAAGCAAAGAGTGTGCCTGACCACCGACACTTGGACTTCTATCCACAATATTAATTACATGTGTGTAACTACTCACTTCATTGATAGTAGTTGGAAGTTGCCTAAGCGGATCATTTTATTTGTTCAGATTAGCGACCACAATGGGGCAACGATTGGGAGGGAGCTAGAGGAGTGTATGCTTGATTGGGGTATTGAAAAAATTCTCACAGTTATGGTAGACAATGCTACTTCTAATGACTCCGCTATTGATTGGTTGAGAAAAAGGGAAATAGAAAGTACGGATTGTGTTGCAGCTCACCAGTTTATTCACATGAGGTGTACGGCACACATCTTAAACTTTGTTGTGAGCGAAGGTTTGAAAGAGGTTGACGAGTTAATTATAAGGGTCTGGAATTTAATTAAATATGTGAAGTCTTCTCCTTAAAGACTTGCAACTTTCAAGTCTTGTGTTGTTGATAGGTCAAAAGTTCAATGTTGTAGTTTTTTTAGTCTTGACGTGCCTACTAGATGGAATTCAACTTTTCTTATGTTGGATGTGGATGAGAAGTATTAAAAATCTTTCCAACTTTTACTTGATGAGGATCCTTACTCACGAGTTTATTTGTCTGAGGATGGGCATGTGAAAAAGGGTCTAGGAGCTCCTAGGCTTGATGATTGGGAGACCATAAGAAACTTTTTGAAATTTCTTCAAATATTTTATAGTGCCACCTTGCGTATTTTTGGTACACTATACGTCACATCAAATATTTATGTCCAAGAGCTTATTGCCATTCATAAATACTTGAATAATTTTTGTGTCAATAGTAATCGACATTTGAGTTCAATGGCTTTCAGAATGAAGACAAGGTATAATAAATATTGGGGTGATCTTGAAAAAATAAATCGGTTGTTATTTATTGCTGCCATTCTTGATCCACGATTCACATTAGTTACTCAAGCATATTGATTCAAGAAAACATTGAGCAAGGAGAAGGGTGAGGAATTTGATGCACTCCTCAAGAAGGATATGAAATATTTGTATGACCAATATGTAGACTTTGGTGGTGGGTGTGTAACTGGGTCTAACAAAACTCGGAGTGGTGAAGGTAGTGCATCAATGGGAAGTAGTAGTAGTACCGTTATAGAATATGATCTATTGGAATTTTGATAGAGTTCCATAAAGAGCATACATCATCCTTGATGGATTATAAGTCGGAGTTAGAACGGTATTTGTTGGAGAGCATTGAGATTCCTACGAGGAGTTTTGAAATTTTAATTTGGTGGAAAGTCGACTCCACCGAGTATTCAGTTCTTGCTCTAATGGCAAGAAATATCTTAGCCATTCCAATCACCACCATTGCATTGAATCAGCATTTAGCACAGGAGGCCGTGTCCTGGATCCTTTTAGGAGTTCTTTGGCTCCTAGAACTATAGAGGCTCTTGTATGCTCGCAAAACTAGTTGAAGTCCACCCCTATATACTTGAGTCAAAATTATTTGGAAGCCATTGATGATGCAGAGAGCTATAAGCTAGATTCAGGTAATGTATTTAGAGATATTTTTAAGTTGTTATATAAGTTGATTTTAACATTTTGTGATACTAATCTCCTATACTTTAACATCTTAATGTAGAATTAGCCACTTCTATGGCCAGCATACTTCGTTAAGATGATTGACAATGATGTTTATGGTATCTTATTTCAATTTTGTTTTCTTTATTTTTATAAATTTATATGGTATCTTATTTCTTCACTAATTTTGTTTTTTTTTTTTCTTCAGGCATAAGTTGGAATGACATTCATTGTAATTTGTATTGGTTCTTTTGTTGTAAGTTGTAACTTGTTGATAGAATTAGAACTTGTTGATGGATGATGAGACATGAGTTGGTTGGATAATTTGGAAGATAGATGATGATGGAATCTGGATGAGTTAAATGATGGTAGACCATGTGTTGTGTTGGCTTTGTGTTATTTTGTTTGTTGTTATTGAAATGACAATAGTAGGAGGATGCTAGATTTGGTTATGTGTTTTTAACTTATAATTTTGAATGAATGATCTTAATTTGTAATTTTGGTTATGTATTTTTAATTTGTATTTTGTAATTTTGAATGAATGAATTATCTGAGTTTGTAATTTTGGTTATTTATTTTTAATTTGTAATTTTGAATGAATGATCTCAGTTTGTAATTTTGGTTATGTATTTTTAATTTGTAATTTTGAATGAATGATTTTAGTTTGTAATTTTGGTTATGTATGTTTAATGTGTATCATAGTTGGAAAATTTCTTGTTGCAAGTGTGAATTTAGTTTTATTTTATAGTGTCTAGGATTTTAATGTATGTATCAAGTATGAAGGATTCTAGTATGAATGATTTATTTTTACAACAAATTTGGTTAAATAAATTAAAAATCTAAATTTATATTTAAAAAAAAAATTGATATAAAAGCCCAAATCCCTATTAAAGTCTAAAATTATGAGCTTGAAATGTCAAATGGGTTAAAGAAAAAAGTCCAATAAAAAAGCCCAATGAGAAAGGCTAACTCCAACTCCGTCCTGACTTCGCTCCGACAAGTCGAAGTTGGAGTCGGAGCGAAGCATATAGCTGTCGGAGTTAGAGTCAGAGGTCGGATTCGGCCTCCGACCAAAGTCGGAGGACCCAAATACGAACTCCGATCGGTCGGTGCTCAGCCCTACTTAAAGTATAAGAGTAGCGTTCAAAGATTAATTATACAATATGGGAGGGTCCTTTCCACTGTAAAAACTAAGTAAGCAAAGAGGGATCTAGTTCAAGGGTATTGCTCCAAATAAAAGTTTTGAAGCAGTCCATTGCATCAAGTTGTGTGTACATCAATTTTGGGATTGATGTATTTTGATAACTTTCCATTCATCAAAATTGCATAGCAAGTATTTGATGTCTTCTTTTCAAATATGGTTCCGTAGTCTTCATTTCCTCCATGCCTTTTGTTCAAACAATAAAATAAGATAATGATGACGAGTCCTTAGTGCAAATAAAAAGGCCCCATTAGCATTTCTGTGTTGCATGCCTCCAAAATCCGAACAGCCCCAACGTCCTAAGTATTAAAAACCTAGGGCCTTTTTGTTCAAAATAAAAAATAGAAAATTGTAAGTTATCTCTTCCCAACTAATAATGCAATATTTGAGATTTAAAATATTATAAAATCATGCTTAAATATATTTCAGTGTGAATAAATATTAAATTCAATAATATAAATTACATGTCATTATTTCTATTTATATTTTAACATTTTAATCAAATAATGAGATATTTAGAATGCATTTTCGCACTCATTAATCTCACATGATGAAACCATAATTAATATTTTTGTTGTGCTCAGCGTACGTAGATGTTGTCTGTTACAAGTATGACACGAAAATTGGGAACGTTGCGGGATGTCCTACGTACGAAGTAGATTGCAGTTAATCCTTTTTTCTTTGAATTGGGATTTTCTTCCATAATAATTCTTGTCAATCAAGTCCAATCGTATCTATTCTTTTTTCGTTTCTGTTTTGGAGTTATTTCTTTCTCAGGTTGTATGTGATAAGTTGTGATTTGTGAAACAAATGTGACTGTCTCAAGTTAATTTGTAGTTGCCTTCCCTTTCTAAGACAACGATGCTTTTGGCTTTTGCAGGAATTAAGAAAAACACAACCTGAACTGCCGTCTTCATTGTTGTGCCTACTCTTGTTGTTATTGCTGCAAACACCACAACATTTGCCAATGATTTCTTTATCGTTGCCATATAATTTAAAAACCGTAAAGATGCTTCCCAGCAATTGGGAAATCGCTAACAAAATAGTTGCTAGCGATTTTTTAATCACCGCCATATAGTTTAAAAACAGTAAAGATCTTTCCCAGCGATTATGAAATCGATGGTAAAATTTTTGCCAGCAATTTTGTTATCACTGCCATAGAGTTTAAAAACCATAAAGATCTTTGCCATTGATTATGAAATCGCTGGTAAAACTTTTGCCCCCAATTTCCTAATTGCTGGGAAAGGTTTTTACGGTTTTAAAACTCTATCCCAGCGATGAGGAAATCGTTGGCAAATCCTACGCTTTTGGCTGTGATTTTTGAATTCTGCCGCTGTATATCAGAAGTGGAGGAATAGTATCGGGGTGAATGTGCCATGATCTTGACTTTTCCAAATGATTTATAATTGCAGAGAAAAGTACTTTCAATTATAGTGATCATACTGGTCGTCAGCATTATTTATTTATTTTTAAGATTGAATATGCGCAACGATCATTTTGAAAGTAAGTACAACAAAGATAATGTATATATTCCTCGTTAGTTTTGAGATTTTGAAGGCTATTTTTAAACCCAAGTGAACAGTCGGCCTATTTTTGACAACAAATGCCACTCAAGTCATGATCAAGATATGAGCTATATTTATATCCAGATGCTTTGAATCGGTCATGCAATAAGATATGGTCGCATCAGATTCAGCTGGTCCACATAAAAAAACACGGATGAAAGTATAAGACGGTTCATCCCACTGCTTGGAATTTGCAACGTACATCGTGCACTTCGGGGCTTGAAATACTCAAGTCACGTAGAAATAGGTACACTTTTCTCGTTTATCTTTCACTAATCAAAGTTAGATTAAAATAATAATCAAATATACGAGATGAGCAGATAAAGTGAAAGGGGATTGTCTTTAATTGGTTTATGAGAGGATCGGACGAGAAAATGGTTTATGTTACTTAGAGTACTAGTATTCATCATCTCATTCTACATCTTTTACGTATCCAGTCATTTTGAAAAAAATATGTAGAGTTTATTGTTATAAAATTAATTAATTTTTATATAAATTTTATATTTATTAATTTTTAATTTTTTTCTTAAAATTGCACAACATTTAGATATTTACTATTGTAATTATTATTATTTCTCTAAGAAAAAAATTTGAGAAATTTGTAAAAAAAGGTTAATTCTGTAAAAATTGCACAACTTTTCGTCGAAGTAAACGGAAATGTCGTGGTACCTTTCTCCAACTTTGCCGAAAAATTGTAGTTGAAACTTGAACGCATAAAGTGCTTGTCCTTTTCTGGACTTGGTTGTAGTTGGGAATACGACTTCTCCTAATATTATTAAATTAATACTTTATAGGATATAGATTAAATGTTGATGGCTAATAACATTAATATTTCATTATTAGTCGGAAGGGTAAGGACAAATTAATTAAAGTCTATGATCAGAGACTTTGGAATTTTCAACACCTAATTTCCCGCAGTTCTCGTATAGTCGTAGATGCAAATAGAGAAGCAACACAAATTTCCAGATATGTATCTTTAACGTACAGCGCAAGTACATCCTTCCTATTCTCCATAAAACCTAATCATATAGGTTTCTTGATTTGCGGACCAAATAGACAGGCATGGGAAGTTTCTTTTTATGGTTCTCCGGGTACTGGCATTTTTATTTTTATTTTTCCAATTAGCCGGTAGTCAGTCATAACGTGGCCCTGTCTTAAATTTGTTAAAAAGTCTTTATTTATAACCGAAGAATATCGTGGTTATAGATCAAATAGTTGGGAGAAGACAAATCCTCCCAAATACTAAACCAACAAAGACCAACCCGAACAATAAAACAAGACCAATCTAAACACGCCGATAAACAACGAGTCTAAACAAGCCTTGAAAAAGAATAACAAACTACTCTAAACAAGCCTAAGCCCAGGCTAGAAAAAAAGACCCAAGTATGTAAAACCAAAAAAGAAACAAAGCACTAACTAAACAATCCTATTGTCGAAAGGAGGGTAGACTCCACCTATCTGAACGAATGATCCCTTTAAGATAACGAGGTAGAGGATGCTGCTCTTCGTAAATTACGTTCTTGCCCATCTCTCCCTCTCTAGCAAGAAAATCAGCTGCACTATTACCTTCCCTATATTAATGAAGCACCATGAAATTCACCCCTTCTAACTCCGCCATGAGATCCTCCCAAAAATTCCAAAGATACCATAAGGTGCATTTATCGTTCCGACGCCAATCAACAACAATGGGCGAGTCGCTTTCAATTATCACTTTAAAATAACGACGCCGTTTATACAAACAAATTCCTTCCCAGATTGCTTTTAATTCTGCACTATTATTTGTACCGTGTCCAAAATGACTAGAAAAAGCCACTATCGCCATGCCATGGCAATCTCGAATAATACCCCCACCTCCTGAATTACCTGGATTACCCCTACAACTACCATCACAACTAAGTTTGATTCACCCGGAATGAGGCTTAACTCACGAAATAAATTTACCTGGCCTGGTGCAAATAGGCTAATTCGAAAGTTGGAGTTGTTGCACAATAGCAAGATCTGGCATTGTAAGTTTTCGTACGGCACTTGAGTTCTCGGCAATAGAACTAACCCAGTACCTAACTTGTCTCTAGAGCTGTTACGCATTTTGTTGCACACCCCCCATTCTTGCTTTGCATTTTCTATTCCAGAGGCACCATGTAATCACACACGGAATCACTCCAATTAAAATACCTTTGATAGATGATTTTCTGGCACAAGAAAACCAACTTGTGACTATTTTTCTAGGGAATAAACCGTTGAAAAGGAGTCCTCAACATCACACAAGGAATCATGCCAAATCTCTGTAGCTACCTTGCCTAAGAAGAGGATGTGATCAATATTTTCCTGGCACCTCTGTGCACAACAATCACTTGTCGATGCCATCAAAATGCCTTTTGGCCTGAACTCTATCATCTACAGCCAAACATTTGAACTAGACCTTCCATAAGCAAAAAGATATTTTTTTGGGAAGTAAAGGATGCCAAAGCCAATCACTCCACACCAAATCTTCTCCACTTCTCACCACCTCCCATGTTGTTCTTGTGGAGAAATTACCATTAGGGGCAGACTTCCAAATGAATACATCTTGACCTCGTTTACCAGCCGGTACATTGTATAAAATTTCCATAGTTCTATCGGCTCCCACCAACTCCAATAATAAATTAGAATTACAGTTATTATTCTGCCAGCGGTCTTGAATACATAGCTTATTGTTGGATATTACCTTTGTGCTTACAAATAATGGCCCTAAAGCAATCCACCTGTCAAACCAAAATGAAGAGTTTTCACCTCGCACCAAGATTTTCACATTATCCATGACTTCGGGTACTAGCATGCTTGATATGAAATACTTTTCATTGCATCTCCAAGAACATTTGAAAGATTTTTATGATTCAACAGGTTTTAGAATTACTGTTTTCAAATTTTTATACCTGTGACATGGAAAAGTTGTGTGATGGAAAATGCTGCCTATTACCGGGGTGCACAACAAGAAAAATGGACCTTTTAAAGTGTGATAGCGTGAAAGCAACCATTGCAATGGTTTTGAATAGAGTAAGATCAGTTGGTCCTTCTTGATCAATACCTGCTATTATAATCTTTAAATGGATTTTGGTAGTCAACTTTGGAAGTCCTATCACACTTTCACACTTAAGCATTTTCTTTTGGCATTTTTCTCTCTATGGATGATTGACTGGATAATGTATAACCTTCTATGGTGAGTTAGTATCTGATTTAAATGCTCTAAAACCAACGAATCTGATATATGGTATAGATTTTTGAATTGAGTGATTTTGAAGTAAATTTGAATCTATTTGCTCTTGTGATCAATTTGTTTGTTAGAGACTAGCAAAAAGCTAGTTGGGGGGTGTGATAAAGTGTTAAAACTGCATGATTAAGTGGCTAAAGTGAGTAAATTGTTTAACCAAAAATTGAGTTAAACACTTAATTATGCAGTAGATTATGATACTTGAGTCAATTGATAAATTCTAATATTTTTACACTTAAAAATATTTATAATGTAGTTGTTCCACATCAAAATTAATACCCCAATTTTATTCCTCTCATATCTTACTTATATGTTCTAGGGCAATATTGGAAAAGAACACATGAGCTGCTGATGGGGTAGGACAGTTCATCCATGCCAGGTAAAACCTGGCCCGGCCCAGAACCCAAATAACAAAAACTTTGGTTCCTAGTTCTAGCCCATATCTAATTCGGGCCACAACACATATTGAAAAACCTGGACCTATCCGGTCTGGGTATGGGTTATCTAACCCGGGTCTGGGCTTAAAACCCGATATTTGGATTTAACGCTTACTTAGTTTTAGGTCAAAACTTCTGCCGCCCCCCATTCATTTCAAATCTCTCTCTCTCTCTCTCTCTCTCTCTCTCTCTCTCTCTCTCTCTCTCTCTCTCTCTCTCGCGTCGAAACCCTAGTCTCTTGTCACTCTTCATTTGCCAATCAAAGCTTTTTTCCTCATGGCTGTCATCTTCAATGTTTTCGCTCCATCGTCGACTTCTACAACCTAAGGTGGATTTAATTCTTTTTTTAGATTCCTTGAATGGGTTTGCTTCACATGCATTCCAGGTTCATTTGGTTCTTCTCGTTCTCTCTTTCTTTTTCTTTACGTATTGTGCGTGCTTTCACTCTATTTGATGGAATTTATCCCTTTTGTGAATGCTTTGGAAAGTCTCTTCTTTAGCATTGGATTATTGGGTCTAGAAGTTGCGGTTTATAGGTAATGCTAGAGAAGTTTTGATTGACTTGTATTTTTGGAGTTATAACGCAAATCTGACTATCATTTTTTCTGGGTCGTTACATTTATTCTGTTTCTCTATTTCTTTTTTAAGGGTTTCTTCAAAAATGTACTCATACTAACTTTTTCGATTTTTGATGAAGCTTGTAGGAATTCTGTGACTACATGGATTTGTTTGTTTTTGTTGTTGTTCTTTTGGTTTTTTCTCTGTATGTATGAAAAACATTGTTCAGCACCTCGGTGCACTATGAAAGACATATTCTGTAAAAAAAAAAAAAAAGGCTAACTGTGGAAATACGTGTTTTCTTTTAATTTTGTGATTATATTTGCTTATTCTCCTGATATATAGATATTAGTTTAATGATAGATGAAATTATTAGTTGATTTGTGCCTTACATATCAACATTGGGTCAGCCCAGTAAAGAAATCTTGCATGTCATGGGTAGGATAGTGTTGAATCATAAGGTGTTTGTGTAAGAAAAGTAGGGGTGTCAGCCTTAATTCTTTAATGTATTTGCTAGTTTGTGAATGGTTTCGGTCAATGTGAATGGTTTGTGAGGGAACCTGCAAGAACATAGTTCGACTCCATAGCACCTGGATCCATTCAGAACTTTGATGAGCTAGCCCGCCTATTCCTCACTCTTTTCATGGCTAGCAGGAGGTGAAGACGTCCAACTGCTTTCCTCCTCACCATCACACAAAGAGAAGATGAGAGCCTTAAGGCTTATCTAGCCAAGTTTGATAAGGAGCAGATGACCATGGAAGACCAAGATTACACTGGCAGCGCTACTTGGAGGAGTCTGGCCCCGATCAATGTTCATGGAAGAGCTGGTAAAGAAGACCCCTGCTACTTTCTAAGAATTCATGGATCAAACTGACAACTTCATCAATGCCGAGGATACCCTCCATGCCCTGACCCAGCCCAGGCAACAGGAGGTAGAGGGAGCGTACAAGAAGGGAAAGGTCTTGACCAAAGGTCACACCTGGGAGAAGATGGAGTGTAAACAACAAGAACCAAGGAGGGAAGAGCCCATCGCGAGAGGCGTACCGCACAGGCTCAACTACTCAACATTCATTGTCACAAAAGAGGAGAAGCGGCCCACCTAGGAGGAATGTTGATACTGCACCCACCATCGAACAACTTCCCATAGCACCGACCAATGTCTGTCACCTAAAAAAAGCTACCCTCCACTGCAATGTTAGAGGAGCCCCGTCTAAGAGTACAAATAGAGGAGGCGGCAGAGCTTGAGGTGGAGAGACATAGAGCACTAGCCACCACTCCCATCCCCTCAACAGGTGTACCAGGCGGTTCCTCCTGCAGGGAGATTCGCACCATCGCGGGAGGGTTCGTCAGTAGATTGGAAACTTCGTCCGGGAGGAAATCCCATGCTAGAGAAGCCCGATACCAAGAAGTCTACGAATCCTCCTACCGACCCATGAAGTACTTCCAAACATAAACTGCTCCTGTGATCTCTTTTGGGGAGGTTGATGAGGAAGGGGTGTTCTATCCGCATGACGATGCATTGGTAGTCACCTTGCAGATTGCCAACTTCACAACCAGAAGAATTCTCATCAACAATAGCAGTTCGGCAGACATCTTGTTCTCATGGGGATAGACGCGACTCGGCTCTAGCCACAGGGGAGAAATGGTCCAGTCGATAGGGATGATTGTGAAGGCTCTTTCCTCCTACAATGCAATCATCAACTACCTGACACTCAAAAAGCTGAGGGCCATCACCTCCACCTACTACCTGAAGGTCAAGTTTCCTACAATCCAAGGAATCGGAGAGATCTGGGAAGAGTAGGCCTCGGCATGGGAGTGTTACATGCAGGAGCTAAAGTCCACCAAGGTGGGAGTGACACTAACACGGGCATGTGTCAACATGAAGTCACAACAAGCTTTCGTCAGGATGCAGGCTGTCTCGACTAGGAGGGGGAGGAGGGGTGCTTGCTAAGAAGAAAGGATGGCCAAGGCCCATTTTCCCATGTTTTTCTTACCTATTTTTTGTATATATGAATTTCCTATTGATTAATGAGAATGTTAAGCCTTGCCAATTCTGCTAGCACAAGAACTTATGTGACGGCTTTGACTATGTGGCATGCTCAAGCAAAAGGAGGGACTTGAGTACAAGATCGCAGGCCAGCTATACCATAAAGGGTCTCGTGTATCGCTAAGTGTAAAGAGTCAGTTCTACTTGGCGGGGTGTCATAAGAACGAGTATCAACTCATCACAGTATTGGCAAGTGACTGGTGCATTGCTACCTGTGAAAGGTGCATATAATATAAGCAACCATCATAGAAAAAGACCATGGAGCAAGGAAAACATAAAAGAAGAGTATTTTATTCATCAACTACTAGAACGATTACAAAGGAGGGGCTACAACATAACAGCGAGAAACCGTGCAAAGAGAGACAAGAGTAAAAGAAAAAAAAAGGCTCGAAAGTCGAATTAGGTCCTGCATGCTACGTCACCATTGGAAGTAGGGCTCAGTCGGGTACGGTACCATTGGCAGAAAAAGATAGTGGCTTCTAGGGTTCAAACAACAACTCCAAAGAGGCACTAACACAGAAATGCAGAAGGGAGATAGGGAAGCAAGAAAGGAATTAGCTCGAAAATGGGGCTCGGTCAACTTGAGCTCTATGGGAATTCCCCCAAAGAACAGGAGGGTGAAGAACTCGAGTTGAAGGTAAGACCCTCTGCGGTCTCCATAAAATCCACCGCTCTGATGGTACGGGCCCCTCTCCTACTCCTATTCCTCCTTGGGTTGGAGAAGAAGTGTCCAGGTCTGAGCAAACCCATGGCGCTAGAAATCTCCTAAGATAACCTGGTCGGGGGAGGAAGCCTCACTCTTCCTGGATGTGGGGGCAACCCAGGATGTAATGAGGAATTGTGAACTGCACAAGGAGTTCTAAGGCAGAGAAACCCATTGAACTGCCCACCCATGAGGCTGGGGGCACGCCATCTTTTCAAAGCTTCTCTTGGTAATGAAAAACAACACGACTGTCGAAAGGGCATCTGTTGAAGGTTCGAAGAAATTGTCACGTACATATCTCAGTAAGAGTTCACCGTAGGGTCCTGCACCATAAGGCTGGCACTGAGGCATGGTGCCCATTGAAGCCAAGAATGACCGGCATGAGCACAATGGGGAAGAAAGGAAGATAGAATTTCAGAATACTTGAAGAGCAGGAGGGGAGAGTTGACGGCAAAAAGTGCAGACCGGGGGGGGGGGGGTCTATATATAGGCTAGGAATGACAGTTCGCCCCCCCAAAATTCATGGTACATGCACATTTTGGGACTTCATCAGATCTGACTCAAATCTCGTAGAAAAATCCTGCATGGATTTCATGGCACGCATGGGGAAGCAATGCCCATGCCAAGCAGGACAACCAACGAGCGAGCAGTGAATGGATAACCATCCAAAATCCTTCCAGATTCACAGAAGAGATGTTAGTCATTAACTCATTCTCTCGGGAAGACTAAAGGACAGGTACAATAGTAATGATAGAAAAAGCAGGATTGAAAGCATCCTCTTGGAAAAGAAACACTATGAGCAAACAGTGGCAAAACGGTGCGAGAGGAGAAGTCAGAGCATTGAAAGGTAATCAAGGCGTAAAGAAGATATATTGATTAATTCATTTACAATTTACAAAGGGAGACATGGCATCCTTCAATACTACCAACACAACCCAGGGAAAAAAAGGGGGAAAGAAGAAAAGAACTACAACATTGAAGGGGATCAAAACAGGGAAACTCTAAGCCCTTCTGCTGGGTCAGAAGAACCCGTCTCAGCAGAGTTTGGCACACGCCCTGGGCTAACTGGATGGTCCTCAAAACTCCCTCCCTCGAGCTAGTGGTAGAAGTGCCCCCAGGAGGGAAACCTGTAGGTTCATCATCTTTAGGAAGGAAAGCACCAGGGATCATCTCCTGCCGCAGCTTGCTAGTGTGGTTAAGGGCTGCGGCATCAGGCTTGAGGTTCTTGAAATCAACAGCCCATGGATACGCCTTTCCTAGTTGCTCACTCTACCGTGTGGCCACCTCTTGCACCTGCGACAAGTCATGGTGCAAGTCCCAGATAGCCATATCTTGACTAGAAATCCACTTATGGGCCGCACCCAGGTAGGTCAGCAATTCCTCTTCACCGATCCTGGCCGCAGACAACATGTGACGCCCCTAGATTAACACAAGGTTACCTGCCCCCGTTCGTGACATATAAGATGTAATGTTCCTAATATGCATCTAGTATTATGCAATATTCACAGCAGATAATTATTTTTTTTTCTTGGGCAACACTAGGCACTAAACTTATACTAGGCACTAAACTTTAGCCAGCCTCTCAGCCACATGCAACATGCTCAGCCAAGGTGTAGGAATCACGCACCCCCCCCCCCCCCCCGGGGGGCTTTCCTTCTCTAGATCTGTCAGCTGCTTTAGCAACCTCTGGTTCAGACTGAACAGTAGTAGGCGGGCCCTCACATGCCACAACAATGCGTCCAGGATCGAAGATGCAATCATCAGCAGGCTCCAAATCGCTCGGACATGTCCTGATACTACTTCAGGATTAGGAGCTTCCACTAGGGATCGGGTGGTGGATAATGGAGAAGGGGACATCTCTACATTTAGCTCCAGAGGGGGATCCACAACCAGAGTTTAAGGGTGCCCCATTGACCATATTCACCCTCCGTGAGATTTCAGATGCTTCCGCTAAGATACATGGGCCCCTAAGGCTAGGGTCCCTCATGGGGGCAGTGAAGGGAAGGGATGTAAAGGTTGTACTTAGGCCCAACAGCTCCCTGACCCCCAGACACTTGCTAGGCATCGTGGGGGAGACGAAGAAGGGCCAACCATTTCACCAGAACCAGGACGAGCCACACTTGCTGTCTGAGGAGCCAAGGCCTTCGAAAAAGTCAGGACTTCCTTCCTTGGCTCAGAGCTAGTCCTTTTCCCCTTATCTTCGGGAGAGGAATCAGCAGCTTGCTATGTCGAAGAGTGTGGCGACGGGTCGACAGAAACACCCTAAGCAAAGGGGGCGACATGATCTAGCAGAGGTAAGGAAAGCAATCAAACTTTCTTTCCCAAGAAGAACTTCGGATGAACTAGGAGTGGGTGTCGAGCTGCACGATCGCGATGTGGCACGTCTCATTCGGCGCAGCCGTGGGGTTCACCTTCCTCTCACTTGGCAAAACTCCCTAGGATGCTTTTATCTAGAATTCAGCCTAGAAAATCTATCCCACCAGGAATTCCTACCCTCGATCAGCCACTAAAAGGAATTTGTCAGTCCAATCTGAGACCTTGCGATATCTCAGCTCCAACACAACCAATGAGGGCGCATGCCCCTTTTCACGTAGATTTCACGCATGCCCCTTTTCACGTGGTGATTCAAGAGGAACTCGCTATAAGTGAGGTCAGATCTCTCTGGGTTGGACTTTAACAAGGCTTACCGCCTTAGTATATAGTAGCACATCAAAATCTGCCAAGTGTTGGCATGGAGCTGGGTGGGCGCCAGTCCCAAGTGGTACAAAATTTCACAGATAGGGCTAGGAAAGGATAATCTTAGCTCGCAGGAAAACATGCTGGGAAAAAGGGTGATCCGCACTACCAAGCAGTCAGCATCCATAGTCCTTTCACATGGCCCGAGAACCTCCAAGGTAACTGACTTTGGAATGTGTTAGGTCAGCGCTAGTGACTAAAGGAAGGCTGAGGTGGCCTCATAGTGCCAGAAGTAACCAGCATACTCGGGGCTTTGACTAGTTGGCCTCGAAGCGGTGCTCGAAGCTAGCCAAGTTGGTGGATTTCTAGGAAGCCATCGAGACGACAAGAGCTAAGTTAAGCGAGGAAGACTTGAAGTTAAGAGGACAGGAGACGATAGGCACAATCAAGATGCAAAGATGGAAGAGAGGCAGCGTCATGGGTGGAAAAAGGGAGTCAAATTTAAAGGCACAGTCATAAAAGGGAGGTAGCATCTAACAGCCTGCCTTGCTAGGTATGTGAAGCGACGAGCACTATATCAACACACTGGGAACAATAATGGCAAAATCAGCATCAGACACATGGAATGACTGACCCCGTGCTACCACTCAAAAGTGAGGGGGGTGACTAATAGCAGCGAACAAGAGATCGTGGAAATTGCCATCAGGTCAGCTTAATGAGAATTAGTGGGGTAACAGTTAGGGAGAATTTTCGTTAGGGGCCAAAAGCCCATGCCAACAGTCCCCAGTCGCATTACCTTACTTGGCCCCATAAGCCCTCCGACATGCCTGTCTAAGCTCGCAAGGACCCCTCGCACGGGATGGACGCAACCACCTATGTTGAGATAAGATGTTGCAGGAATGGCGGGGAAAACCATGGCAGCAATGCCAGAGGCACACACCACATTAAATGACTTTACCAAACAACCACACCGCATTAAATGACTAACACTAGAAGACCACGCTGCATTAAAGACATCATGGCGGTGTTGACTCCAGGAGAGGCCTCCTTTTTTCCCAGAATGTAGGGTATGGCCTCCTAACTAGAGGTATGAGTATAGAAGACGCCCGGAATTACGAGGTAAAGAGTTCAACTAACTGCAATTCGCTTTCTATGATTTCCATAATGCATTTTGAATATGAAAATGACTGACTTTGGCATCAGAGGTAACCCGGGCCACCCCTTTCCAGTTGCAAGACACTGACTGAATGATGGCCCCAGACCACTAAGCAACCCGGCCTCAAAGGTGTACAAAAACGACGTTCACAACCAAAATCTTATAATTCTTTTGCAATCAGCTCCATTTGAAGTACATGATCACTAATATTATCATTTTCTTTCATACAATTTTGGTTATACTTATTTATAATAACTATATATAAGTAACTAATCATAAACCATACTTTGCCTCAACTGCATCCATAATTTCTTTAGCGGTTTCATAGTCTTCAAATAGATGAATAATGTGATCATTCATGCAATGCAAAACTAATGCTTTTGCCCAAGCATTGTGTTCTTCCCATTTATCATCACTTAGCACTTCACTTCCATTCCCATTTTCTATACTTGATGATGGCTTTGGTTTTGTTAATGTATATAAGGTTTTCTCATGGATTAGAATAAAAGTTATATGCCTTTCCAGGCTCAAAAATTTCTTCCATTCAGTTTTTCTATCTCCGATGGATTAATATTTTTCCTTGGTGCCATAAATATTGAACCTTCAAACTTAACAACAAATAAAATGTAGAGATAATAAATGTGTTCTATTGTAAATAAATTAAATACAATAATTTAGCGGTGAAAAATTAAAATTATTACAAACTAAATAGTAATAATAATCCTTGGATTTAATCCAAGGTGACAACCTCGAAATTCTCCTACTTAAATAAGGAGAATAATGGAAGTGATGTCCTGATCAAGTATTCCCATGAACTTTTCTTGATGTTTCTCCTTTTCAAAGAATTTATGGCGAAAATCTCGACCAAAAGGTGCTTCATATTATTTTGCCGATTTACAAATCAGTCCATCTGTTTTATCTTTGCAACTAGATCCTTACGTTTATCTTCCAAATTCTGTAATATATCGTCACTTTTGCGTACTCTTTGACGAAATATAAAAAAATTATGCAGTTAATCATATCACCAGAGTGCACAAAAAGTTTTTTTAAAACTGACTGTATATAAAACTTTTGCTTCCAAATATTTGTCTAACAGTAAGCAAATCAGAGCAATAATAAAAAAAAATCCAAGGACTAATTTGTCTTCCAATTAGTTGGAAGATAAACGTGGCAAGTCATATGGACAATAGTTGGAAGATCCAAAAGTCTGATTAGGGCTGTAAAATTCTCTGTCCAAACTACAAAATTGACTACAATGGATCTGTAACAACCTCTCCCTAAAATGGGATGAGCTAATACATTTATCCTGCCCCCTTTTTTTTTTAAATAATATATCAACAGTTAATTAAAGAGACCTGAATAACATACTAAAATTCAGAAAAGGGACCTCTCATTTTCTTTCATATTTCAAAGTTCAAAATAACCTGTTTGAGAAAATATAGGATGCCCCAATAATTACAAGTTAAAAACTTTAGTCATCTCCTGGGTAGAAACATCTACCTGGTTCACAAAAAAAATACTTTGTCTCAAAATACATGCCCCCAACAGTTTAACAAACCAATTAAAATAATCCAACATCAAATAAAAGACCTATCACTAGGCTAACTCTAGGCATCCGACACCCTTCTCGAGCAATGCCTTGCTCCACAGCTTCGTCCTCATTATTACTTGAATGTTTAAAATGCTAACATAAATGTGAGTCTA
Organism: Carya illinoinensis; assembly: GCF_018687715.1. Classification (NCBI taxonomy): domain Eukaryota; kingdom Viridiplantae; phylum Streptophyta; class Magnoliopsida; order Fagales; family Juglandaceae; genus Carya; species Carya illinoinensis. The sequence continues at coordinate 36,198,595 of NC_056766.1, forward strand.
ATAGTAGGTAAGTAGCACACCAAGTAGTTAAAATAACATACATCAACTACTCTTTTCTTTTGAAAGTCATACAAGTTTAAAACATTTATAGAAACATTCAAAGTTGCTTTTCACTTTCTTTTGGCCAGTACACACTATTATGCCTTGTGTATTAGGTTAGCGGTCTTTTGGACTCAATTTCTGCCCGTGGCCACATGTTAGGAAATCTCTTAGTCAAAATGACACAATTGGGTGCACTATAAATGGGACTAATCCAGCATTGCAATCTACCCCTTTCGTTTCGTACCATTTTCATTTTGTCATTGGCCATTTGCATGTTTTTATATAAAAACCTTCATTTCTTCTTGCTTTGCTTTTTCCATTCATAGTATTTTCATCCTCTTTCTTAGTCCAACGCATCATGCATTTTCTTTCATGGGAATGCATTTCATGCCATACTTCATATTAAAATCACTAGTTTTTTCAAGAAAAACATGCGCATGATAAATCTCCTGAACTAAACCTTGAATGTGCATGCTTTATATCGTCCATATACACACGTTCATAAATTATACGATACTCAACATGGGCTACCAAGAAGGCTTATACATTATATACTTTTAACTTTTCATCACAAAGAAGCATTTGAATAAACAAAGCATTTGATAGAAGAAAATGCAGTGTGAGAAGCATGGTCGTAGCTACTTACCTTCGAGCTCCACTCTTGGTTCCTTTGTACTTGAACAATTCCTATTGAAAAAATGGAATGAGCATATCAATATCCACTTCACTATAAGCTTTACTAACCAAAACCCTTAGCTAGATGCTTGCTTTAATTCCAAGAAGGAAATAAAGTACTTTCCATAACTCATCTTCACTTAGGGAATATCAACTACAAAACACAACCTTAACCCATTTAACTTCCCACCATGCATTGCACTAAGCCAAAAACATTAAAACTCCTCATTTCAAGCATTCTATAGAAATTCATTGAAATGACTAATAGCATACATTGCTAAACAAGTCATCCATGCATTTACATTACATGTTTGCCATGATTATATATGTTATACTTGTGTTAATGATGAATAGACATGCTATGAGAATTTGTGAATGATATATGATGCTTGACGAGTCTTTACAAAAATAGAGTCTATGATAAGTTATGTTATATTTACGGTATGATGTGCTATCTACTGAGTCTTTGACTCATTTTTGTTTGTTCCTGTTTTCTAAAAATTCCACCCAGGTCAGGATGATTATCAGTACAGCGGGCCAAGTTTAGAAGAATCAAATTATGAACTTCATTTCAGTTTAAATTGTAAAAATGCAAGTCTCTTGCCTAGTTTTATATAATAATTGATTCACAATTCATATCCTTACGGATTGGGTTGTTACACTGACCCCCCTAGATTCCGCTTGGGATCGGACGTATATCTGAAGCATCAAGACATGCAATACAAGATTACCTTCTCTCACTAATGACATATAAGATGCAATATTCCTAACATGCATCTATCATTATAGAATAATTCGCAAAGGATAATTTTTTTCTTTGAACAATACTATGCACCAAACTCATAATATCCCAAGTAGTTAAAGCATAATATAAACATACTTAACAAAAGAAATATCCATGATTACAATATGGGTCTCAAAAGACTATAGTCTAAAAAATATGGGAGACGGTGCTCCATATTTACAATATCAAAATACATTATTGGGCCAATTCATCGAGTAACTTGCGTAACTCGACTAACAAGGCCATAATACTATCCAAAAACCTAACTATGGAGGCTGTAAGCTCCACGTCACATCTGTGGCATCTAGTCAACCTCCTTCAGTATGACAGTGTCTGCTCCCTGCTCTAATCCTAACACATCGCCTACCATTCAGGGAAAATGGTAGTTGAGACTACCACAGTGAGATTTGATTACAAATCTTAGCAAATTAAATGGAAACTCCTACACATGTTAATGATGCATGCATGGCAGTAAAAGGTATGAATACACAATCAAAGGCAATAGTAAGCATAACATAACTTGACATAACATGGCATGAAATAATAAGAATAACGTAGTAAGAAATAATAAGCATAACATAACTTTACATATCATGGCATGAGCTGACATAACTTGATCTAAAACTGAACTTGAAACTAAGACTTGACTTGACATGACATGAACTTGAAACAAAGCATGAATGTGAACTTGAAGCTTGACATGAACTTGAAAATAACATAACTTCAAACCTGACTTGAATGTGAAATACATGAGCTCAGAATCTTGTTTAATAGATTTAATTAATAAAGTGACTATATGGGTGCTACACGGGTCCGTTTGAGCCGTGTGTCCCTACCGATTACCTCATCACAACACAGCTATCTATACCAGTTGTGAGCTTGTTAATACATACTCCACAATTGTTATGGTATCACGTATTCTACGTGTCTCACGTAGTGTATGCGCCACAATTGCTGTGATGTCATGTGTCACAATTGCTACGACTCCATGAATTGTTTGAGCCACAATTGATGTAGACACATGTAAAATAAAATATGACTCTATCAGCGTTAGTGCCTGGCTCGCTCTAGTGACCAGCTAATTAGGCGCCATTTGAAACCTGTTGATTGTATTTTGTCAACCCAAAGACTTCACTCCTATGTAGACGCTCCAGCGTGAATAAAGGAGTTCCATTAGGATATTACCCTATCCTAGCACTTAGGGTCATGATTGAAATGAATAACTTGACATGACTATTCTCGAGATACACAAATTGTATTTGAGACAAAACGTGACATGAATACAAAAAGACAGAAGTCCTGACATAGCATAACATGACATGAACGTAAGATGAAAAACATGACGTACTTGACAGAAAACATTTCATAGCATGTAATAACATGTAACATACAATATTTGTAACATGGCATAATATGTAACAGACAACCTTTCATAACATGGCTTAACGTGTAATAGTGAATATTATGTAACATGACATACATATAATGTATGATACATGTGACATGACATACTTCAACAGATAGGAATGCATGACAGAATATATAATTGTGTAACAGACAAGTATTTTGTGGCAATATACATCATGTGTAACAGATAAATGAGTAATGATGTGGCATGACATGTCATATATGATAACATACGAATATAACTGTAGTTCCCTTCACCCATCATGCATACACAGTAAGCTGATAGTAAGTTAAAAGTTAATATACCTCGATTGTTGCATTTTACGAGAATAAAACGTGAAACACAAGGAACTATAAGAGGGGTATCCTAAAAGTTATAAATTTAATTACTAACAATTAGAAATGTGGAAAAGAGACAACTTAGAGTAAAATTACCATTTTATCCTCTATATATGGAAAAATGACTATTTTACCCCTAACTTAAGGATTTCAAGTCCTAACTCCATAAATTACCAAAATTTATATTCCTCATTTAAATTTTGTCATAAACTCAAATATCAAATCAGAAAAATTTAAAACAACTCACAACAATGGAAAACTCACTATGGCTGAAACATTCATAAGTCATTTTTCTTATTTTGGTTGCAATTTCTTCCAACTTTAAAACTCATGATTAAACCAAAATTTTGCAACAAAGATCTTCCTATCCTAAGTTTAAAAAGATACTTAAAACGTGTGGCACCCCAAGCCCCCACTTGGGATTTGGCGGTGACTGAAACATCGAGACATGTAACACAAGGCTACACACCCCTCGTACATGATAGATAACATGCAATGCTCGTAGATATATTAGAGTATGCACTAAACATATAGTGGAATATAATAAAAGTTCAAGTAATCTAAGCAATGCCATAGGCAATTGCATAGTACATGGTACTGAAACTTAAAAACTTTTCCCAAACATTGTCACATTACCTTTCCACAAAATATGTTAAGTCTCAAAAAATCAAATATTTCCCCTTATGGGAAATGGGGTCCCAAATTTTAACATTGTTTTTATTTCATTTATTTATTTATTTATTATAATAATCAGGAGGGTTCATCCTTCACTCGCTTCTTCATAGCCAAGTCCTTATCCCTATTATTGAGGAATCAAAACTCCTCAATAAAATAGAGTATCTCAGATATCTCCCTATCTATGGCCTCTAGGTGCTCCAAAATAGAGGACTCGGGCCTACGCATGTCCCTTTTAGGGACGATCCTCTTCGGAGGAGGCCTGTTCTCTTCCGCTTGGCCATCGGCGTCACCTTCTAAACCTATTACAATTTCTTCTATTTTGATTAGCACAAGCTTGAGATTTTAAACACACAACATACCATAGTTAGCACAAGCATACAAGAAGTATATCATGTAATACGTGCATGGACATGTACTTGACACAAGATTGAAAACTGAACTTTGACTTATTCATTGACCACAATCAAAGACTTTTTACAAAGACTTGACATTTTCATAAAAACATCTTTAACCTTCCTTTTCTGGGTTGATCTTTATTGACTTGTCTTTTTAGAGAATATCACAAGATTTGCATCAAGTGATCCATAACATATGAGCTCTTCTACTTATTCAGAGGGTGGAAACGACACGGTTCCCCTTTAAATCGTGTGCTCTTGCTAGTTACCATACCATCACTGGTCCATACAACGTGATGAATTCGTCTTAAACATAAACGTAACTTCTTATTAACTCGATAGTTCTTCATCGAGTTACATCCCTTATGCACCCACTAGCATTAGTTGGTATCTTGCTATGGCATTCTTTAAAAAGAATCCAGTCGAGGCACATCGACAGTTCTTCGTAGATATAGGTGTTACCACTCCATTCTTAAGCACTACAAAATGGGCAGAGGAGTTCCACTAGGACATTCCCCTGCCCTAGCACTTGGGGTCATGATAAAACTTTTAGACTCATTTTATTTCAAAAAGTTTTTTAAAACATTTCTCTTTGAAATCACTTCTCCCAAATGCATGTGACATGAGACTTAAGAAATGCGTGCTTATACTTGGCATATGACATGAGAGATATCATGCATAAAATAACCAAGCATAACATGTTCAATTCATGGCATGGAATTCATCAAATATTAAAACACAAACATGGAACTATGAAATCTAGCCTTGGTCGAAACTTATAGGTACAACAACATGGAAAATCATCACTTAAATATATTCCAAATTTCAACCATATAGTTTAGAAATCAAGGCATAGTTAGAAAAAGCATGAAATTATAGCATTTGAACAAGATCTGAAACTTGCAAGACATGTTATAGTCGAGTCATCAAGTTTTTCAAATTAACATCGTTGTTTTCCTTAATACCGAAACATGTAAAGAATCTTCTTGCCATTTTTATCATGAACCAAATCATATAATTCATTCTATATTCATATTCCAAGTTCATGTAAGAGTATTCAAGCAAACAACCAAGAAATAACAACCAAAGCAATAGGAACACACAAAAGGATCTACACAAATATATACATGCATTAACCAAGAACAAGTTGAGTGTATACTTACAAAAATCTACGAAATGAAATGAAAAGCAAGCTGTAATTTAAAATACAATCCATTAGAATAAGTATCTAAAAACCCTAATCCATGTTCTTGAGTGTGTGAGGGTTTGCTTGGGTTACTAACTTTCGGCTTCTACGGTTTTTGGTTAAGAAATCATTCATTTCACTCTTAAACTAAAACCAAACTCACAATGAGACAAGAATATATGATGGGGGTCAAAAATAGGAAGGATAGACACATTCCATCAATTGGATTCATGGGTTTCCAAGAAACCCTAATTCGGTTTGTGAGAAAAAGTGAAGGAAACATGTGTGCTTCATCATTTTTGAATTCCTTTGAGATTTGGATCTCATCCTTGAGTTAGAATGATGAAGAGAGAGTGTAAAACTAAGAAAAACTAAGCCTTTCCTTGGCCTCTCCCTTGATGATGCCAAAACCTCTCTTGAATAAACTCCCCTTGTTTGGATGGAAAGAAAAAATGAGAAAGTCTGGAAACCATCAAGTGAAAGTGTGAGAATGGTTTGGAGAGGTTGAAGCACATGCAAATCCAAAAATGGGCAAGAGGAAAAGCCCATAGGTGTTCTCTCCTCCCTTCTTACACTTGGTCCCTTCATCTCCCTCTTGTTTGGCTCAAAAACCCTAGCATAAGTGCCAAGTGGCATCTCCTTCTTCTTCCTTCTTCTCTAATGCTGAGATGGCCTCTTGGTGTTCTCTCCTTGGGGTGCATTGGGAATGGGCAAGCATGGCATGTTAAGGTTTCCTTCCTTGGCCGAAAATCAACCTTTTCCCTCTTTTGCCCTTCCTACTTTATAAACTAGTAAACTTCCTTCAAGGGCACTTGGGTAAAACAACTTATGCCTCTTCCTTTTCCCTACAAGCACACTCATGGCATGGGTGACAAGTAGCAGGCATATGCCTTGTCATTGCCACCCACTATCTTTTCTTCTTCCTCCATTTTGTTGCTTCATCTTCCCAAGATGACTCTTCATGTGCTATTAGTCCAAATTGGAAACATGACAAGTGGCAAGTGATGGTTGAACTTGTGCTTGTAGTGGCCAAAATTTCAAGGGTATTTTAGTCCATTATGCAAATGTCTTTTCATCAAACCTTCTAGAAACTCATGCATGGTTGACCCTTGGCAAATTTTGACAATGTCGTTAGTGGAGGATGTGCGTAGACTTCACATATTTGAATAAAGCTTGCCCAAAGGACAGCTTCGCTTTACCACGCATCGACGTTATCGTGGATGCAATGATAGGACACCGTATGCTGAGCTTCATGGATGCATACTTAGGTTACAACCAAATACGGATGCACGTAGCAGATGAGGGAAAAACTTTGTTCATAACAGACCGAGGACTGTATAGCTACTAGGTCATGCCTTTCGGATTGAAGAATGCAGGGGCAACCTACCCGAGTTTGGTCAATCAAATGTTTAAAGAATAGATTGGGAAGTTACAGAGGTTTACATGGATGACCTGTTGATAAAACGCAGTGCGCTCGACCTGCACCTTGATGACTTGCGACTGGTGTTTGGGATCTTACGCCACTACAAAATGAGGTTGAACCCTGTAAAGTGTGCCTTTGCAGTATATTCGGGGAAGTTTTGGGCTTTATTGTGTCTGAAAGAGGAATTAAGGCCTCCCCAAAAAAGATAGAAGCCATACTCAACATGAAGCCATTGAGAAATCTGAATAAAACTCTACGGTTGGTTGGCAGAGTAGCCGCCCTAGAAGATTTATAGCCAGGTCAACAAGCAAATGTCTCCATTTTTTTTTTTAGTACTGCAAAAAATGCATCCCTGGACTAAGAGTGTGATGCGGCATTCAAGAAATAGAAGCGACACTTAGCTAGTCCGCCCTTCTGAAGCATCTAGATAAAGGTGATGTGCTTTGCACATATCTAGTAGTCTCCCCACATGTTGTATTTGCCGTCCTGGTAAAAGAGGAAGAGATCGCCCAACATCCTGTGTACTACGTAAGTCAGGCTCTTAGAGAAGCAGAAGCAAGGTATCCTTGGATTGAGATGTTGGCTTTTGCCTTAGTAACGGTGGCTAGAACGCTCTGCCCATACTTCCAAGCCTACATAATAAGGGTGCTTATGAAAGCTCCGTTAGCAAAAACCCTGAGAAAACCAGACAGCACAGGAAGATTGATAGGATGGTTGATCAAACTAAGCGAGTTTGGTATAAAACATAAGCCAAGAAAGGTGGTTAAGGGACATGTACTGGTAGATTTTGTGGTGGAGTTCTCAAGTTTCCCCGAATAAGACACGGTAGCCCCATTGGGAAAGTCGTGGGTACATTTCATAGATGGGTCACCCTGCTAGGCGAGTGAAGGCTTGCGAATACATTTGCTAAGCCCTAACAGCCAAGAGCGGTAATACATGGCAACACTAGCATTCAAAGTGACAAACAACGAAGCTGAGTACGAAGCACTCGTAGCAAGACTTTCTATAGTCGCCAGGATAGGGGCAACCGAGATAGAGGTCAAGTTGGACTCACAGGTAGTGGAAAATCCAGTGTTGGGCCTGTATACTACCAAAGGCGAGAAGTTGACGAAATATCTAGCACGAGTTTGGGAGGTGCACGACCTTTTCTTGAATTTCACTATAACTCAGGTACCAAGGGCGGACAACAAAGTTGTTAACAAATTGGCATGAACAACGTCAAGAATGGAAGAGGCACCTCTCCTGTGGCTAGTTGAAAGAAGGGTCATCGAGGTCCCAGCCATTGGTGCATAAGTAGGCACCCTGGGCTCCAACATCCTAGAATGGGCAAGAGGAGTGGTTGAGTACTTAGATGAAGGAAAGCTACCAGAAGCAAAGGAAGAGGCGAGGAGGATAAGAAGGAAAGTGGCAAGGTTCCTGCTCATTGACGGAGTCCTTTATAAGGGGGTTTCTATGCCCCATTGCTACGAAGCATTTCCACACAAGAGGCTCAGTACGTCTTAGCAGAGATACACGAAAGGATACGTGGAAACCATTCCAATGGAAGGACCTTGGCCAGCAAAGTAGTCAGGGTAGGATACTACTTGCCCAACACTTTAAGGGATGCTTGAGAATTCACCAAGAAGTGCGTCAAATGCTAGACATATGTGTCGGTACCACATGCCCCTCCAGAGGAGTTAACATCTATGACAGCGTCGTGGCCTTTTGCCCAGTGGGGTGTAGATCTAGTAGTACCTAGATTACTTTATAAGGTGCACGGAGGCAGAACCGTTGGCAACTGTGACAAGCAAGATCGTGACAAAGTTTTTGTGGAAAAACATTATTTTTAGATTCAGAATCCTGCAAAGCATAGTGACAGATAATGGATGCCATTTTGACTCTGACCATTACAAAAAGTGGTGTGCTGAGTTGAAGATCAAGACAAAGTACTCCTCATCGAGCAGCCCCAAGCAAATGGACAAGTGGAGGCAACAAACAAGGAGTTACTCTCAATCCTTAAGAAGAGAGTCGTGAAGAAGAAGGGAGATTGGGCAAACAAGTTGCCAGGGGTACTTTGGGTGTATAGAACATCAGTCAAAACTCCAACAAGGGAATCCCCATTCATACTGGCATATGGGTACGAGGTGTTCCCCCCAGTCGAAATAGGGCTCCCAAGCTATAGAACAGGCCACTTCTCGGCTGCTCAAAATCATAAAAAGATAGAGGAATACTTCGACTTATTAGAGGACGAAAGAGAGATTGCATAAGCCAAAATGTTGCAAGAAAAAACAAAAGCCGAGTAGTACTTCAACAAGTGGGTAAGGCCTAGGACTTTTAAAGTTGGGGATTTGGTCTTGAAGAAGAGTGGTGTGACTACGTAAAGTGAAGGAAAAATGGGACCTTGATGGGAAAGGCCTTACCAAGTGATAGCTAACAGCAGGCCTGGATCGTACCGGTTGAAAGACAACCAAGGCAAGGAATTGCCACATCCATGGAATGGGGAGCACTTAAGGAAATTTTATCAGTAGCGTTCATAGTATTTTCATTTCTTTTAATTTCATTTCCTCAGTATTTGCATTATTACATTTATATTCATATTGTGAAAGTGTTTGCATCTGCTTATCACTACTTAAAACCTGTTGTGCTCTGCTTTATTAGTAATGTTTCGGTAAAAGTAAAGAACATCTGAGGGCAAACATGGCGGTAAAAACTAGTGAACTCAAAAAGCAAAGGGCATCGGGGTCATCAGACCAAGCCACACCTAAACATGAAAGACAAGCCTTAGCAGCTTGTGGTGTCATGAAAAAGGGTGTGGAGGTTTTCAAACCACGCCACCCCTAAACACCAAAAACAAGCCTTAGCAGCTTGTGATGCCATGAAAAATAGGGGCAGAGGTCATCAGACCATGCCGACCCTAAACACCAAAGACAGGCCTTAAGAGCTTGTGTTGCCATGCAAAAGGACGCGGAGGTCATCAGACCACGCCATCCCTAAACACCAAAAGAAAGCCTTAGCAGCTTATGGTGCCTTGAAAGAGGGCGCAGAGGTCATTAAACACCAAAAAGTAAGCCTTAGGAGCCTGTGATGCCATGAAAAATGGTATGGAGGTCATCAGACTACACCACCCCTAAACACCAAGGACAAGCCTTAACAACTTGTGGTGCCATGAAAAAAGGCACATAGGTCATCAGACCACGCCACCCCTAAACACCAAAGATAGGCCTTAACAGCTTGTGGTACCATGAAAAAGGGCACAGAAGTCATCAGACCACGCCACCCCTAAACACCAAAAGAAAGCCTTAGCAGCTTGTGTTGCCATGAAAGAGGGTGCGGAGGTCATCAAACCCCACCACCCCTCTCAAGAACCCTAGCAACTTGAGAAACCAAAGGCCAAAAAGACAAAGCAATCCAAACATCAACAGTAGACCAAGAGCCAAGGTGTGCAACAATAGAATTAACAGATACTCATCATTGGAAACCAAAGTTTATTAATAAAGCAAAAGTACAATGTGTGAAAAGTACAAAATTTTCATAGGAACAAAAGGAAGGTGGCTACGAAGCTAAGGAGCATCATTGGGATATAAAAGCATCAAGCATCTCATCCCGCCTAAACTTGATGGCAAGCATTTTTTTAAGAGAAAATAAACCTCGATCTAGAGTCTCAAGATCAATGGCGGGGTCGACTAGAAGGTGGTTCTTAAGTCTCAGAATGCCATAGCCATGGTCGCAAGTAAAGGCGTGATCCTTGGTAGCAGAGATGTGAGCTAACTAGGCACGAAGCCTTGTGATCTCCTCCTGAGCAATAGCTAGCTCGTCCGCCTTCTCAGTTAGCTTTTGCTGCTTAGCAACAAGAGTCAAATTTGCCTTCCTAAGCTCCTCATCAATGTTGTTACAGTTGTCTTTATACTTCTCATGGAGATTCCGAAGTTCAACTAAGGACCCTTGTGCCTCTGAAAGGTCAAGGGCAGTAAGGTGGGCCTTATCCATGACGGCTGTCAACTCCTGTGATAGCTTGCTACTGCTTTCTCGTGAGCGAGTCAATTCATCGCAAGTTGAGTTTAGCTCTCCATCACGGGCTAAAAGCTCAGAGTTTAGGAAGGCCTTCTAGGCTTCAAAACCTTTTTGAGCCTGAGAAAGTTGGGACCTTGCCAAGTCCCTTTCGGATTGAAGGAGAGTTAGGGCAAAGTCGTCCTTGACCTTCGCCTCTTGGGAGAGGCGAGCGCCTTCACAAAGCTCAAGGACCTCTCCCTCGTGCATCTCGAAGTCACCTTGCAATGAGTGGAGTAGCCTTCTGACTACTCCAATAAGAGCTCCAACTCCTTCTTCTCAGCCAAGGCCTCCAACTCAGCCCTATCAGCCCGCCACTTCTTAGAAGCGCACTTGGCGACATAGCACAAAATACGTCACTCCTGGACCTCCTCCTCTAGGCGGGCACGATCTGTCACAATTCACATCACCAGATCGTTAATGCCCTACAAAAGAAGGTGAAACAACCCAAAGTAAGAAACTGTGTGTACACACAAAAGGAAGAAAAGCAAGCCGCATGGTACCTCAGAGAACCAATCCTTTAAATTGTTAGCCATCTGAGCAATGGCTTCAACTTGGGCACCAGCAAAAGTAGAGGAGGCACTGCCACCAGCATCGCCACCAAGAATCTCCCTAGGGCTAGAAACAGCCCCAGCGAGGAGGCCTTTGCAAGCTTCAGAGTTGAATCAGCCACCTTTACTAATAGAACCCCAAGGCATACAATTGGAATGGGGGACCTGGTGTAGGCCAAGTCAACCTCAATTACGTGAGCATTTTACTGTAAAAGGTTGCCCCATTCCTCTTTGAAGAGGGAGTCGGTATCTCCCTCAAAGGATGAGGCGTGGAAGGGAGGAAGAGAAAGGCCTTCGCCATTGTTAACTAGCGAAGGGGTAATTCCCTCAGAGACAGTGATTGGTGGGGTCTCTAGGGCAATTTTTGTTGGCCCCGCCTCATCACGGGCATCCTCGCGGCAATGGGGTGTGCGCCTGGTTGCATTGGCCTGATCTGCAGCCTTGTTGCCTAGGTCTTCAATATGGGCGAAAGCTCTGTCCACCCCATCGATGAGAAGGCACATTCCACCACTTTATGAACATCCCCAGTCGGGGAAGGTGGGCAAGCCCTTGCACCCGTGATAGAGTCTAGGTTAAGGGCGGCCACCACTTCAGCATCCAACTCACCTTTCCTCACCGAACCCTCTAAAACAGGAAATTCAAATACAGTATTAGACACCTAAGGGTACGCCTGCTGAGGGGGCACAACTCAAACGGTAGTAGCCAGATCAAAGAGGGCCATGATGGTTAAACCCTCAATGTCTCTTAGACTGGAGGAATGTGGCCGGGTGAAAGCCTTGCAAAAATCGGCCGGGTGAACGGTTGGGCCTGATCGCCCCCTGAGGCACAGGGAACATATTGGTGGCTGGCTACACGGGTATTTGAGTCTGGGTGCCCTCCAAGGGGGCCAAGATTTCCATACGCATCTAAGTCTAGGCACCCACCAAGGGCACCAAAGCTTCCATAGGTGATGACATGGGAAGCATGGCTGAGGATGGTAGGCGTTTGGGCACGACTGCAGTTAGAGTTTTCTTTTATGAAGGTGCCAGAGTTTTCTTTTGTGAAGGTAAAGAGGGAAAAGAGCTGTCAGAGTCAGTTCTTTTTCTCTGGCTTTCATTTTCATTCTTTTTCTTACTTCTTTTTTCCCTCCTCTCTTAATTTTCCTTCTCTTCAGACCGCCTCTTTTTCTCTTTCTTTTCTTGTATGGCATGGCTATGCCTCTTACATTTCTCAGAGGGTTTCGGTAAAGGAGGAGGAATTGTATCGAAAATCATGAACGAACGCTCTTGAACATAGGATTGGTTGGGGGACATTAGGAACCAATCAATATAAATGGGCGTCAACAAAAAGTTGATTCAAAGATCTTCAGGATGAGCTTTAGCCCAGGAACATATGGTTTGAATTCGGGCCAGCTCCCTACGCGACAAATGTTCCTTGGTAGCCCACAAGCTTTTATTGTCTGGTAGGAGGCGTCAGATTGCCCTAAATGGGAAATCTCTGAAAATATCTTCTTGGGTGTGGGAAACTCCCAGCCTTGGCTTGTAATAAAGAAAAGCTTGGTTGTCTAAGCTTTGGTGTTGAAGTACTGAGTCTCAAATCAAGCCAAGGTCTGCTCCCTATCTTTGTTGTGAAAGCTGGCGATGTTGTCCTTAGTAGCAACCCTCACATTATAAAAGGTCAAAAGTTTCAGAGCAATCAGATCGGGATAGGGATCGCCAAGAGGCTCCAGGACAGACAAAAAACAATGCAAGTACAAAGATAAGCCCTTAGTGCAAAGGGGTGTAGCTGAGCCGGTGCTAGACCAAGAAGGTCCAAGATGTCGCAAAGAGGATGACAGAGGGGGAGCCTCAACCCATGTAACAAAAGGGACACAATCACAGCAACTTTACCAGAAAAACCCTCTTCATCACAATATCCAGACGAGGGGGCCTCCATCACTATTGTTTCAGGGTTGCGATATTCCTCCCGAACCCCCAGTAAAAGTTTCTCTCGAAGGCCTGAACGCCACAAGTACCCGTCAAAGGTCGTGCCCTCTAGGACTTGAAAAGGTTATACGGAGTTGTCACCATGTTCGACCATAAAAAATGGAAGGGAGAAAAGAAGCAGGAAGACTAAGAAGACAAAACAGGCAAGAAACAAAAACAAGAAAGGATGCACAAGGAGGAAAAGCGAGCAGAGGAAAAGTAAAGGAGATAGGTAGGGGCATTTAAATAAGGGTGAATATGGAACACCAATAGCCATAGACATCACGGCTTGACATTGAAGCAGAAGAGTAATCGTTGCACGAAAGCCCCCCTCCCCTTTCGCCATGACAGCGGGAAATCTTGGGGGCAAGTGAAATAGCGCAGGAAGAAGAGTATGAAAGGTTGGAAAGTGCTCAATAGTTCATAGATGGGCAAGGCTTGTCCCAACAGCCATTTGCTTTCTGGGCGCCCAAGCCAAGGTAGGCCATTGAAAGACTTAGGGCTGGAAACAAAAAGGGGGCCCATAATGAGGTTCAAGATACCTATGAGGTAGCAAGATTAATCAACATAAATTTCCTATGCCTTGGGGCGAAAAGAATTAGTTGGGTAGCTGGAGGGCCTATTTTAGCCGAGGGCCCATTCCATCTTAAAAGCCCAATATGAAAGAAGCCTACTAGGAGAGGCCCTAGGCTGATTGAAGGGGATTAGAAAGTTCAAAGCTCAACAAATTTACACACATAGCATGCCATCTTTCACGAAAAGATAGATATTTCATGAAGATACGTGATCATTTCAGTTACCGGGTGATGATCCACACCTATAAACTCTAAACAAGATAAGAGTCACGTATGAGCCTATATATACCAGGTAACCCTTGATATTAAGGGATCGAACTCTCTTTTGAATTCTGAATCGTTTGATTACACTTTACTTACTTAAGCATTGGACTTTTTCCTAGGCGGATTACACCGGAGATTCTTGACATCACTTAGGTGAATGGTTGCAAAGGGGAAGTGGGACACATCTTTAACAGATTTGATACGGATGCATGGCCAATATTGCTGCTACGATTAATATGAAAAATGTTATGAAATGGAAGAAGGAATTTAGACCCATCGATCTCAATAGATCAAACTCTGACAACTTGCAGTGCGAGCTAGTCTTGATTCTTGCCTATCCTTGGCTCATATAAGTTAATTTATAGTGCTACATGGCTACAAAAGTCATCACTTTCATTCACTTTGAAAAAACTTAACCTCCCATGACATGTATAGTCAATCTCTCTCTCCATAGAATGTTTGACTAAAACCTTTTCATAAACTGATATAAATCAAGGATTAGATTGATAATATCAAAATTAAAAGGCACCATTCTAAAGCCTACAAATTTTTAGAACTATATTGAGATTAATAATTTTCATAAGTTTTCAATCTAGATACTACAGCTTTATACATTTGGGCATGTTTGGGTAACACCAAACATTATCAAAATTCTCAAAATTGCTCATAACTTCATTCCTAAATATTACTTAAACACAAAATACTTCTCTATTTTGAAATTTTAAACTTTTCATATAATCATTACTCAAACCCAAAAATCAATACAACTTTAATTATAAACTTTAATACAAAAATAATATTCAAACAATTTTTTAAAATTATCTATTCTTTTTTTGTTTTTTGAAAGGATCAAATGCATTTCATTAGAGTAAATGCTGGATACATGGAGGGTAATCCTCCAGAAGGATACAATCCTCTGAACAAGTCAGAGCATACTTTGCTAGAGTATGGGCAACTACATTTAACTCCCTAGGAATATGATGAATTGACCACTCTTGAACCCTTGACAACAAGGACTTGACATCTCTAATTACCATACCATCAGCGCTCCAATTTTCTTCTTCACTTTGGACAGCCTAAACTACATTGAGAGCATCACCTTCTAGGACAATATGAGTTAAACCCAGTTCAGCACACAAGGTAGTGGCTCTCAGGGCTGCTGCCGCTTCCCCAAGCAAAGGATTAGGATTTAGAGTAACTGAAGAACATAGAGAGGCCATGACTAAACCCTCTGAATCTCTTACAATCACACCAATCCCAACTTTAGAATTATCTTTATGAATGGCTGCATCCCAGTTGGCTTTGGAGAAAGCTGGTGGAGGAGCAGACCATTTAGAACTAGGTGCCACCTGGTGCTGAACCTGCTTTCCCCCACTTTCTAACCAAGAAACAAAGGCTACCATCTCAGCATGAACATGCTTTGACACCTGAGAAGGGGATTGAAACTTTTTCTCAAAGATCCAGGTATTCCTCCTCTGCCAAATAGCCTTAGCAGTTACTGCAACTTCTGTGAGTTCTCTCTTGGATAGCTGGTTCCATAATGGCATTATGATTGTTTTGAAGGAGCCATTTAGGATGTCCAGTTTCTGAACCCTTCTTGAGCTTTTTGACCACACATCTTGAGCTGCTGCACAGGTCCAGAGAGCATGTGAGACTGATTCAGGATACCTGAGACATATTGGGCATGATGGAGACTCCAACACCCTTCTCTTATGTAGATTCAAATTCGTAGCAAGGGACTCCTTAGCAGCCCTCCACAGGAATGCCCTGGTGGCTTAAGGAGCTTGGATGCCCCACATCTTGTTCTAGAAGCTTGAAGAGCACTATTTTTCTGAGGATTGGCCCTTGCTATCTTCTCTGATGGAGCCTTCTAAGTGATAAGTGCTTCTCACTGTGAATCTACCATTGTTTGAGCACCTTCAGGTCAATACATCTTGGGTCCTGCACGGGCTAAGGGTCATCTTGCAGATTGAACTTGCCTTAGTTTCTAAAAAAATAGCTTAGATGAGGGGTAGATCCCATTGCATTGTGTCTCAATTAATAAGTTCAGAAACTGTTGCATCAGCATTAAGGATGGTAACAGGAGATTGCACTCTGTAGGTGGAAGGGCACAGCAGCCACCTATCTTATCAAATCTTCACTTTCTGTCCATCTCCTAGTCTCCACATAAGTCCCTCCTTTAGAACAGTTATTGCTGAAAGGAAGATCCTCCAAACAAATGAATCACTAGCCTTTGGTTTGACTGAGCGGAACTTTGAATTCAGAAAGTACTTAGCCTTTAGGATTTGAGCTACAAGGGATGATGGATTTTGATAATCCTCCACCCTTGTTTGGCCAATAATGCAAGGTTAAAATACTCAAAATCTCTAAAGCCCAGACCCTCTTCTTTCTTTGGTTTTCCAAGGGCCTGCCAACTCAGCCAGTGTATTTTCAACCTGTTATCTTTCTTACCCCACCAAAAGGACTGCAACAACTGGTTAGGAAATCTTATAATAGACTTGGGAAGTTTAAAAATCCTCATGCTATAGGTTGGGATTGACTGCAATATAGATTTTAGCAAGGTCTCGTTCCCGCCTTTGGACAGCACACTAGTCTTCCAATTTTGCCATTTTAGACTTGACTCTATCCAGCAATGAACTGAAGGTTTTAGTTTTTTGTCTTCCAATATAGGATGGTAAACCCAAGTACTTATCAAACGGACCAGAGGCTTTAATCTTTGCTTGTTGGAAGATGGTTTGTTGCACCTCTATCTTGGTGTTGTTGCTGAAGAATATAGAGGTTTTGTCCAGGTTCAATCTTTGACCAGAGGCTTGTTCATACTTGCTAAGGACTTGTTGTAGCCTACTCCACTCAGCTGGGTTTGACTTGCAGAAAACCAGACTATCATCTGCAAATAGTAGGTGAGTAACATGCAGGCCCCCTCTAATAGCTGGGATACCAGAAACAAGGCCCTGCTTGATTCAGCTTGGTTCAGGCTAATGGCTTAGGAATTCCAAGCAAATTATAAAGAGGTGGGGAGATAGAGGATCTCCCTGCTTGATTCCTCTAGAAGGTGAGAAAGGTTCTTTAGGGCTTCCATTGACTAGCAGTGAGTAACTAACAGTAGATACACACTCCAACACTAAACTTATCCATCTGTCAGCAAACCCCATCTTCTCCATGATTCTTTGCAAAAAAATCCACTCCAAACGGTCATAGGCCTTACTCATGTCAAGTTTTAAGGCCATAAAACCATTCATTTTCCCTTTTAGTCTAGTTTGCATAGTGTGCAACAGTTCATATGCAACAACTACATTATCTGAGATTAATCTCCCTCGAACAAAAGCACTCTGAGTTGGGGAGATAATGTTGGGTAGGATGAGTTTGAGCCTATTAGCAATTGCTTTAGAGATGATCTTGTATAGAACATTGCATAGGCTGATGGGTTTATAATCTGTCACAGCTTGAGGGGATTTCTTTTTTGGGATCAAAGTTATATAGGTCTGATTGAGCTCACTAATACCCTTTCTGTGGTTGAGGGCTCCAAGAGCCGCTTCTGTAACCTTCTTACCAATAGTGTCCCAGTGATGTTGGTAAAAGGCAGCTGGGAAGCCATTTGGGCTAGGAGATCCCAGTGGGTTCATGCCTTTAATAGCTGTAATCACTTCCTTTTCTGTAAACTCCTGAGCTAATAAAGCATTCATTTCTTCACTGACTGAACGCTGGAAAGACTACAGAGCTGCTTCTATACTCGATGGTTTTGAGGTGGTAAAAAGGTTCTGGTAGAAGAGATGGAAAGTTTTGGCAACCTGTCCCTGATTATATGCTAACACACCTTCCTCACTGGCAACCTTCTTTATAAAGTTTACTTGTTTTCTTTGAGTAGCACATTTATGGAAAAATTTGGTATTCCATATCCATAACCTTCTTTAGAAGAGTGGAAAAATTATCTATTCAACTCTACTACAATACTTATTTTGAGAAATATTTTTATTAAAGATTTTTCTCTCATTTCCAAAAATCCAATAAAACATATTCACTTAAACCATTTTACTAATATTCACAAACGTTTGAGATATTTTAACCATCCAAATATGCATTTAATCTTTATGAATTATATTGTCTATGCAACATTGAATCTTAATGCAAGATTTACAAATTTTTTCTTTCTTTTTTTGAGTTATAAAAATATTGTCTAGGTCAATAAAGAAATTTCATATGATTCCAATGCAATTTTTGTGGCACCCTATTTCTTAGTAAAAGCCTGGCGAGGATCCGTAGTGTCTACCTGTCAGGGATGCCAGCTAGTCGACAACACCCCGATGTTACTATCTATTCTAGGTGTGTAATTATGGATCGAATACGCAATAAGTTGAATAAGTTACAATAAGTAAAGGTTTGGTCAAAGAGAAAATGCTAATTGTACTAGTGGTCTAAACCGATAAAAGGTTCATTCAATAATAATAATATCCACATGTCACTATTGTTTCCCAAATAATATTATACAACACCATTTGTTTACCACTGACGTCCAGGTACGATAAACCAAATGGTTTATCATTTGACTAAATAATACATCTTAACGAAATATAAAGAACAATGACAAATACAAGCCTCCATTCCTATAACTTGGGCATGATCGATCCTTCATCCCTAGGAAACTCTTCTTGGGCTACATCTGCATTAAGGTCTATGATCCCAATAAATGAAACCATAGGTAGGTTAATCACCTAAGACTATACTACTAATGAGAGACAATTTACATGAATATGCATGCATTGTTTCATGTAAATGATCTGTGAACACATATATCTATGCGTGGCGATAATTCACCATTAGGGCAAAAGTACATGTATTCATAGTTATGGTGAGGAAACATCATCTGAATAAAACACAATATATAAGCATGGAGATGAATCACCTCTGAGCAAAATCCCAAGCATATGTAATTATTATCGAGGCAAGGAAGCACCCACTTATTAAACACATAAAATTCATCCTATCTCATCATATAATACCAAGCAAGGAATCACTCCATCGTTCAACTCAGGGAATCACTCTACTTGGTCAACATGTGCTCTGATTCAACGGTTTCAAATCATCTAACATGGGAAATCACTCAAGCCGATCAACTCACTCGAAAAAAATACACATGATCAACCCAGAGAATCACTCTACCCGGTCAGTCAACTCGAAAAAACCATACATGATTAACCCGATGAGCTCTCTAACCATTTATCAAGTGAGGCTCATACGAAAACATTTCAACCTAAACATCACAAGGACTCTCTCTACCCGTATGAAACTCATGGCAACATGCCGTGGGAATAGCATTGGGACTCCTCAACCCGTCCATAATATGACTAACACACAGTAAGACTCACACATTCGAAAATCACAATCATCACCACCCACACCATTCAAACTCATTATCTTAAAATCACATTATAAAAGTGGTCCATGAACATAATGGAGAAGATATGTATTATTTTAATTTAGAAATTGGGGAAGTTACAGAATATAAAAAGCCTAATCTTACAACCATACTCATAAACATTTACCCCAAATTCCCAATAGTCTTAGGAGCTAACCTACCTGACCAATATTAAAATACTATCGAAGTCACTTTCTTTCTTTGAATATTCTGGCTTCAAAGAAAATCCAACAGTTAACGATCTCAAAAGTGGGATTTTGTCCCTTATGCAAAGCCTTTTATAGGATGGGAATGTCAGGTGTCTTTCTTATTACTGATATGCTTGAATAAGAGACCTTTGATCTTAGTCATCCATTCACCCTTTGAACTTGAAGATTTATTGAGGCAAAGTGACTGATGAGACAAGGCACGCACATTCCTACGACTTGCCTTGGGTCCAATCCCATAGTCCTTTCCCTAATAATGGTCTCCCACATGGCCTTAGACTATCCTCTAAGATTAGACAATATAGCTTACGGGTCCATAATCTTTTTTCTGCAGACTCACTGAAGACGTGAAGTCTTAGAGGGAGTATGAGCCTTTGCATACGACACCTACTGCCTTTAAGCATCTCCACAGTATTCCTTAAAACCCTCACATCCTTATCAGTCTTACCCATTACTGTTATCTTCCTTTTTTCATTACGCGCCTTCACCTGTAGCTCACCCTTTACTGCAGGTGGTCCTTTTCTAGAACTACCAACCTCTTTAGCTCTTCATTCTCGCCCGAGTATGGTCATCAAAGTCCTTGCTTCCCTATCACAGGGTGAAAAGTCCTTTATGACCTAGTGTTGGGAAGTGTATACCAAGCTTTCTACATAATGTTGCTCACCCTACTTTAGAATAGTTGGACTTTGCCTAATCATAGTCAAATGTTCCGTAGCAGCTTATCTGCAAGAAAGGGTCTATTCCCTTACTTATGTGAGGTCCTCACATCCTTCCCTCCTTAACAAGCAATTTCGTACTCCAAATTCGATGAGAATTATTCCTCAACATGTAGGGTCTCTCACTCTTGACCGCAACAAGGATGGGGTCATTGTCAAGATGCTTGAGGGCCAAACTCCCACTCCTTTACAGGGGAGGTTGGGATGGCCCGGAGCCAATCCTACCTGTTGACCCGTAAGAAGAGGGACTCTGTTTATGCAATTTGCTAATGGACCCACTCCCATCCATTGGCACCATAGGGAAGGTTAGGTAGGACTGAGTTGGGGCCAAGACCACTTCTAGTCATGATTGAACAGGGTATGTATAGGTTGCCTTAAGGCTGGACTAGCTCTCCTCCGTAGGGGAGGCGGTCTAACTCAGGGTTAGTTCTTCCAGTTGACCGATATGGGGAGGAAGTCTATTCAAGGAGTCCCTAACTAGACCCACTCTCGTTGGTCGACACCCATGATGAGGGTTGCCTCATGCATTGGCTGTTGCGAACAGGCCCTTCTCTGTTGTGGGAAAGAAATAACAGCCCTTTGGCATTACACCCGTTCCTTTAGTCCCCCATAGGGAGGTAAGTCGAGAGGCCTAGGGGCTCCCTGCTCTTCGGTGCAACGGGGATAAGGTCGTCGAGTTGCCTCAAGGCCAAACTCATACTCATTCGCAGGGGACGTCGAGATGGCCTAGAGCTAATCCTGCTTGTTGACCTGTATTAGGAGGGACTTTGTTCGGGCAGTTTGTGACTGGACCCACTCCCATCTGTTGGCACTACAGGGAAGGTCAGGTAGGACCTAGTTGGGGCCGCGTCCACTCCTCTTTATGACAGAATGGGGTATCTTCGGGTCACCTCAGGGCATGACCCACTCTCCTCCACAGAGGAGGTGGTCTAACTCGGTGATAGTTTCGCCTGTTGACCAATACGGGCAGGAAGCCTGTTCGGGTAGTCCCTGACTGGATCCACTCCCATTTATCAATGCCCAGAATGAGGGTCACCTCATGCATCAACTGTTAAGAACAGGCTACTCTCCATTGTGGGAGGGATCAAGCATCCATTTGGCATTACACCTGTCCCTTTGGTCCCTCACCAAGAGGTAGGTTGGAAGGCCTAAGGGCCCCTTGCCCTTCTATCTTCGGGGATGAGGTCAATGTTGAGTTGCCTTAGGGCCAAACTCTTGCTCCTTCGTAGGGT
This sequence comes from Carya illinoinensis, assembly GCF_018687715.1. Lineage (NCBI taxonomy): Eukaryota > Viridiplantae > Streptophyta > Magnoliopsida > Fagales > Juglandaceae > Carya > Carya illinoinensis. The sequence continues at coordinate 36,220,450 of NC_056766.1, forward strand.
AGGTTAGGATAGCCTTGGGCCGACCCTACCTATTGACCCATATGAGGAGGGATTCTGTTTGAAGGAGGTTCGTCATTCCCTCAGGGGAGCCCTCGTTGCTTGACTAAGAGTTGTGGTCATTTGTAGTTTGGGACTAGTTTTGTAGGTTTCCTGAAAGAGATTCAGTATTTTTATTAATCTACCACAAGTTCATATTTATAAAGCAAGCAGACAAAAAAAAAAAGAAAGTAAAAATGTGAGAGAACGGGAAGGACCCCTACTGTCCTTTCTTTTCAGCATGCGCCCCTCCTCCTCACTCCTAGTCGAGATAGATTCCGTCTCGATGAGAACCTGTCATGAGTGCAATATTGGCGCATGCTCGCATTTCATGTCACTTCCCCCTTGGTGGACTTCAGCTCTTGCATATAGCATTCCCGCGCCAAGGATTGCACTCCCCGGATCTCACCGATTCCCTAAACCGTAGGGAACTTGATTTTCAAGTGGTAGGTAGAGGTGAAGGCTCACAGCTAGTTCAGTGTCAACCATAAAGGAGGCCATGCAGAGCAAGTTGCCCATCAAAACTGATAGGGCGATGGTCCCCGCTAGCTGGAACATTTCCCCCCAAAAAGCCTTCGAATGGCATTGGGCTTGGCTGGAGCCTTGCTGTGTCTATCCCCATGAGGATGAATGTGTCCCAAAATAAGATGTCAACCTAAACTACCGTTGTCAATGAGGATTCTTTTGGTTGTGAAATTGGCGATCTGCATGGTGACCACCAGTGTGTCGTCATGCGCGTAGAACACCCCTTCCTCATCAGCTTCCCCAAAGGAGATTACCGGAGTGGGCTAGGTTCGGGGGAGCTTCACCAGCCAATAGGAGGTTGAATAAACATCTCGGTATTGAGCCTTTCCTGGCATGGGCTTTTCTCCCGGACGAAGTTGCCCCTCTGCTAACGAAACCTCCCGCGATGATGGGAATCTTCTCTGTAGGGTGACAACCTAGTATGCCTATTGAGGGGATGAGGGTGGTTTGCACTGCGCATCTCTCCATCTCAGACTATCTCGCCTCCTCTGCTGGTACTCTAGGGCAGGACTCCTTTATCATGAGTGTCCCCTCCATGGTTGCTCCCTTCACTGGTAGGGTGGATATCATGGTGGAAGGTAACCCATTGGAGGTGAGCGATACTCCCCGGGTGTTGTGGGATGTGGTTCGATGTTGGGTGCAATAACGATGTTCCACCTAGGTGTGCTACTTCTTCTTCTTAGCGATGGTGAATGTCGAACGGTCGGACCTATATTGCATGCTTGTTGCTTGGGTTCCTTCTTTCTTGATTCCCACTATTTTCATTCCATCTTCTCCTAGGTGGAGCCTTTGGTCAAGATCTTTTCCTTTTTGCATGCTCCCTTCATCTCCTTCCCCTGGGGCTTAATCAGGGGGTGGAGGGTGAACTATGCGTTGATGAAGTTTTTGGCTTGATCTATGAACTCCCAGAGAGTGTCAGGGGTCTTCTTCACCAGTCTTGCCATGAACATTGATCAGGGCCAGACCTCTCCAAGAAACATCGCCAACATGATTTTCTCATCCTGGTCCTCTGCAGTCATCCGCTTCCTATTGAACCTGGCAAGGTAAGCCTTCAAGCTCTCATTTTCCCTCTGCTTGATAGTGAGAAGGTAAGCAACTTGGCATCTTTGTCTTTAGCTAGCCATGAAGTGAGCGAGGAATAGGTGGGCCAGCTTGTCAAAACTTTCTATGGACCCAGGCGCCAAGGAACGGAACACATTCTTGCATATCCCTTCATGGTCAGCGGGAAGGCACTGCATGCTACTTTCCTGGGGAACCTATGCAGTGTCATATGGGCCTTGAAGGTCTGAAAGTGCTTCACTGGGTGTCGAGTCCCATCATATGCTTCCATGGTTGGGACTCGAAACTTTGGTGGCAATGGGACCGCCATTACCTGTGCGCTATATGGCAGGCCTGTGCTGACCAGTAGTTGGTCTCTTGAGGACAAGCTTCCCATTTTCCTCAATACTTCTTCATACTTTCCCTGGAGGTTGCGTAGGTCCTATTGCATGCATTTTCTTTTGTCCTAGGCATTGTTGCCCCCTTCCTCTTTCCTCGAGTGGTGTTCGCTAACACTAGGCTCGTCCAAGTGTACTGAGTTGCAAAAGTTATCCCTGAGGGCCTGCTTTTCTTCCCGAAGGTCCTTTACTTTGTTATTGGGCCTCTCGATGAGTTGCTCCATAGCGGTCAACCTTGCGTCTGTGCCATTTGCCATGTCTTCGTCTTGCTCTCGAGCCAACTAAGAACAGGTCCTTGCATGCATATGAAAGACATGCTAGACTGTAAGATTAGTCGAATTCCACAGACAACGCCAAATATTAACGTCGTGTTGAGGTTTGCACTTGCGCTGGGCTGCTTAGTGGCGCAGCTTCACTCAGGGCGAATCTTGAGGTTAGAGAGGGGTGGCCTTACGGTGGCCTGGGGATACTCAGATGCCAAAGTTACTATAGAATAGAAAACAGAAAAACTCTTTAGAGAAGACAATAAACTTAAGTTCATCTCCTTTACCCACAGTTCTGGGCAAACTTTATACATGGTCTTTCAGGTTAGGAGGGTCATGCCTTGTGTCTTGGGGCAGTGGGATGCCTCTCCTTGGGGTCTCTACTGCCATACTGCATTTAATGCTACGCGGGTCTCTAGCAGAATTTCCTCTTGCTGTCTCTTCCCTTTTCCTGCATCATAGTTTCCTGCACCCTTCTATAACGTCTCATCTCATTGTTGATGATTACCTTTGTACTGCAAGAGTTAAGGGTCCACCCCAGGCCACTAGGGTGGCCTTTCCAAACTCGGATCGACATTATTGGCGCTCAAGGGGCCTGGCAAAGTTATGGGCCTGGGGTAGCATGATGGGCTTTAAGCCTTGACAAAAATACCCCCTAACAGATGCATATGTAATTTTAATTGTTATTATATAATTGTTATTATATATATTTTATTATAAAATATAACTTTTTTATTTCTTATTATTTATATTATAACTTAGTATAGTTGATTTATTTTAATTACTTATTAGTTATAATTAGTTATCATGTCTAAAATCTTTACTAATATTTATATACTTAATTCAGTGAGTTATTCATTTATATAGACAATAAGTATATATAAATTTATAATTAAGCATTTATTTGATCCTGAGTTATTTACTCTCTATTTTATATTAAATAGAGACTAATTTATTCCTTCTAATTCTCAACTTAATTATTTGGTGGGTTCAAGACTTCTTTTTTGAAGAGTATTTTACTTTTTTTTTTTTTATCTTTATATTATATTTAATAATATAATGATTTGGAAAGTCACAAGGGTAGGGATATTTATTGTGTTATTATTAATTATTGTTTTTATATGTATATTATACTTTATATATAGTTAAGTTATTTACTTTTAAGTTGCATAATAATCATATTCCAATTAAACTAGTATTCCTATATTATATATGCTTATTACATATTAAATATTTATTCCTATATTAAATTTATGTTAAATGTTAATATTTTAACTTTAGTGAATAATAAGTTTATCTTTAGTCTTAAATTAAGTTCATAAAGCTCATCTGGTTCCTAAGAAAGAACAAATTCAAAAAAAGGTCACAAATTTTTTCACAAACAAGAATCACAATAATTTCACTATATTCACAAACAATAATCACAACAATTTCATATATTCACAACATATTTAATAAATATTCACACATAATAATCACAATAATTTCACATATTCACAACATATTTAATAAATATTCACACACAATAATCACAACAATATAAACATATTCCCAACATATTCACAACAATATTCAATAAAATTTCACAAACAATAATCACAATATATAAACATGATATTCCTAACATATTCAATAAAAGTTCACATATTTATTCAGAATGATATCACATACTTGTGCATATATTAACATATTCACAAACAAATTCACAATAAACTCACAACAAATTTTAGAAATATACATACCTAGCCCAACAAATACTAGTATCAAATCAAATGTTTCAACAAACTTCATCAAATAATCCTTCAAAAAATATACAAACAAAATTAGTTATAATCTCACAACACATCCTTACAATAAAATAATTAACAAATAACACAAAAAATTTGAAAGTAAAAGTAATCTCACCTTATCCCTCTTGAAGTACAAACCAATTAATGCTAAGGAGCAATTACCTTCTAACTCTCTCTCACTCAAGCTCTCTCTCACTCTAATCCTCTCTCATCGAAACTCTCTCTCTCTAAATCACGAACCCCTCTCACCCTCTCTATCTCTCTTTCACGCACAAGATGAAGCAAAAATGACTTTGCTCTTTATCCCATGCATGTTTTCATTGAAAATACATTTCATTAGTTTTGACATTCGAACGTTTAACTTATACATTCGAATGCTTCATTAACGTTTGAACATTAAATTGGAATGTTTGGACATTTAATCTCATCACCCGGGTGAGGAAATGAGTGGAAAATTTTATAATTTCACATTCAAACGTTGATATTTTATAACTAATATTGTGATGTTAATATATTAATATTAATATGTTATAACCAATATATAATTAATATAATATATTATATTAAAATATTAAATGTATTATATTAATATATAAAAAATTAATATTAATATATAAAATATTATTATAATATTTACATTAATGGAAGGACAAGTGGTTGCATAGAGTTTCTACATGTATGATTTAGTCCCCTGTGTCTATACGTCCTGAGAATGTGGTTATAGCTGAACTTATTGATCTTCTTTCGAGATGGTGGAATGTGGATCTTCTCAAAGCAGTGTTTCATGATATCAAAGAGATTATGCAGTTGCCTGTTTGTACTTTCCCTACTCCTGATAAGCTTTTATGGAAAGGGAATGGTAATGGGCAATTCTCTGTGAGAAGTGCCTATCACTTGCACCAACAGATTCTTTCATGGTTTAAGTGTGAATCTTCATGTACTGGGGCCCGTCATTTGCTTTGGAAAAGACTTTGGTCCTTGCCAACAACAAATGTTATCAAACAGTTCATTTGGAATGCATGTACAGGTTCCTTACCTACTCGAGTTAATTTGTGGAAGAGGCGAGTTATTATTAATTCATCATGTCCCATTTGCCTACTTGAAGAGGAACCAGTAGCTCATATTTTATGGCACTGCCCATCTGCTCAAGATGTTTGGCTTTTGTGCTCTAAGTCAATTCAAAAGGCAACTTGTCTGGCACCTAACTTCATTTCTATCTTTCAGCAACTACTAGATAGATTATCAAGTCAGGACCTTGTGTTGTTTGCTACTCTAGCTCGTCTTATTTGGTTTAGAAGGAATTCCCCTATACATGATGGCCTCTTTTGACCACCCAAAGTGCTTTATGATAATGCTACCAAAGCTGTAGCAAATTACAATTATGCCAGAATTAAGTAAGTAGGTTCAACACCTCCACAAGCAATGATTGGTTCTCAATGGGAACCACCCCCTTCTTCTTGGGTGAAAGTGAATTGGGACGTGGTTGTTGAGATGCATCTAACAGAATTGGCATAGGTGTGATGATAAGGGATGCCAATGGTTATGTTTTAGCTAGTTTGATGCAGCCGAAGGTTTTCTGCACTGATCTTGTGTTAGCAGAGGCTAAAGGCTTAATAACTACTGCATCTTTTTGTCTTGAGTTAGGACTCGATTACTTAATTTATGAGGGTGATTCCAGCCAAGTGATTCAAGCTATTAAGGGTGGTGTTTCCCAAGCTGTGAAGCTACAATACTTAACTTTGATTTCTTCACACTTATTGGCCATACTCAGTGGACAATTCAGCATGTCAAGCGGGACTTGAGTGGTGTTGCCCATCAACTTGCCCAAAGTGCAGTGGATTTAGATGCTGAACTAGTGGATATTGATTGTGTACCTAATTGTGTTCAATCTCTTGTACTAGCTGAGTGCCATGTTTCAGCTTAATAAAATGACGCCTATGTTGTCTTTCATAAAAATAAAAAACATTAATAATTAATATTATTAACCATAAAATATATAACGTTCAGACGTTACATATTTTATAACTAATATTAATAATTATCTCTTGCTTAATTTGTATTATCTCTTGTGCAACAAGATAAACAAAGAAAATGGTGGCTTCCATCCTACTTTTTCAGGACCCATCCTCTCCTTCTCCATGCATACTATGTGTGGTTGTCAATGTTGGATTTTGTGGAGTAGTATATTATATAAGTATATATAAGTATCTAGTATATTATATAAGTTTATATGAGTATATATATAGTCTAATACTATTAGTATTAACATATATAGTCTATAATTATGCTAGTAAAGTATATAATTTATATTATATATATAGTCTAGTATTATATATTTCTATATATATAGTATATTATATAAGTTTCTATAAGTATATATATAGTCTAATACTATATAGTATAAACATATATAGTCAATAATTATACTAGTAAAGTATAGAATATATATTATATATATAGTCTAGTACTATATAACATATATAATATATAATAATTGTAATATTCAATCGCTAAACATTTAGACGTAATATTTTCTAACGTTCGAAGGTAATATTTCACGATGTTTCCCGTTTCTCTCCACCTTTAACGCCGCCACTAAACTGCCGCAGCCATCAAACTCTGCCACAACCATCACAAAAAGGTAGGAATCCTTCTTTTGTCCTTTTACATGTTTTTTTTTTAAGTTTTATGTTAAAAATGGAAATTAGACTAATTTAGTGGTGGCAGGATTTTCAACTCCATTTTCTGGCCACCACGGGTTGCCATTGGCCAAATGGATACCGTAGAAAGGTTTCTTGAAGTATATACTTCATTTTTCTGGTAACGTCTGGACATTTAGACCAAAATGTAGTGATTTTCAAGAATGGCAAAGTTGACTCATCCATTCTATGTTGTAACATTCGAATGTTTCAACAAAACTTTCGAACGTACGACGTTTCAAATGCAAAGCCGTTAGTATTTCACATTCGGACGTACATTTTAGTACATTTGAATGTTAGTTTTATTGGTATTTATGTTTGAACATTTAATATAAACATTCGAACGTAGTACTTTGAACGTTTATTCATCGTTTTGCCTTTTATGTTCAAATGTGTATATTTTATGTTCGCACGTAAATCTTTACGTTCGAGCATCCAAACTCATACGTTTGAATGTGGAAGGAATAACATTCGAATGCATACATTTCAAAATTTTTAGCCGTTATGAAATTAACTTTCAAACATATATGTTATATGTTCGAATGAATAGTAATTATGTTTCAATGTTAAACACATACGTCCGAACGTTCAATTTGAACGTTCGGACGTATATTATATTATGTTCAAATGTTAATGCAAAGTAGTTTAAAATTAATACTACTCTCCCATCAATAATGCTAATAATTTCTTTTTTCCTTTTCTTCTTTTAGGATATGGCTCATCCTTTGCATACCAGGAAATACGGGAGAGAAGTAGCCACTAAGGAAATTGTTCGGATCGGGGCTTGCACTATTATGGTGGAACGAGAGAAGGTGATTTATGAGGTCAATGAGCTCAGACGGGAGCAGACAAGCCTCAGAGATGTCTTCCTCAATAGAGGTTGGGGAAATATCTGCACATTGAGGGGGAAGGTATACCCCTCAATGGTTCGGGAGTTCTATATGGGGATGTGCTCCATGCCTCAGGACGCATTCTCTCACACTGTGACTGTACACAGTGTGTCATTTGAGATTTCAAGAGATGTCACCATGGACCTCCTCGGGATTCGTCGAGTAGTTAAGACATCGACTACAGCTAACTCTCATACTAGAACCACAGCCGTCATTCGCACATCTACATCTGCACACGGCACACTCAAGGTAGGTGAAGACACTTTTACTAGCCTAGTTGAGCCATCATTAGCAGGAGGTGCAAACCAGTCAAAGGCCGAGGGTACTGACCATGAGGCTTGGGATGATGGCTGAGACAAGGATTTTTGCATCCTCACTGGGAGAGACTGCACGCATATCGAGAGGAAGAACGCCTTCAAACAAATACATCTACTACCTTTCTTCCACATGTTGCAACTTATTGTTGCAACAAACATGGATCATGTGGCACATAAGACCACATTTAGTTGGACTCAAGCACAGTTTTTTATCCAAGTGGCACATGGAAATCGCCTCGATTTGCCATTGGGCATCTTTGAGAGGATCCGTTACGAGACGAGCATCGTCTCTACGGACAACCTCCCATACAGTGTCATCATCAACTGGCTAGTACTTGATCGAAGCATGCCACTCCAGCTAGGGGAGTGGATCACAGATTAGATGAGCCCCCTCAACCTGACCACTCATCGATGTAGCATTAGATAGGTGAGGGGGCATCCTCGACGTCAACCACTCCCTATAGCGAATCTAGTTCATCCAACGTGGCCTAGGCTAGATGTGGGGAGCAGTAGTCAGCAACCGATGAGTACATCTATGGGAGATGCGTAGCCTGCTTGGGTGGATGCGATGATCTCACAACTAACTGCACATATCGATTGATCGATCGTGGCTGTAGAGAAGTCTATCGCCATGATAGCCCATCGTGTAGATATCCTCAACGAGAAGGTTAAATCATTGACTGAGGGGATACGGAGTACGAGTTTCATGAACAACACGTCTGTCTGAGTGTTGTTTATGAAATTCTATCATATTTTGTATTTTGCTTTTAATATATGTAAGAAACAATATTATTTACTATATCTATTATTTTTTAATTTCAATTCTCAATCTTCTTTAATGTAAGATTTTCCAACTATAATACTAAATCATTGCACTTCAAATATACACTTCAAATATATATAAACATAAATATATATTTATATATAAATATATAATTATATTTTACAAATTGTGTATACATAAATATATATTACAATTTTTTTAGACTTGTTTACAAATGATGCACTATAAAAACTACATAATTTTTAAATTAGAGTCATATTTAACTTAAAGTTACAATTAACGTTCGAACGTTAATTACTAACGTTCTAATGTTGGCACCAAAACACTTCACAATCGCACGCCAGTAGCCTTAATGTTCAAACATACATGTAACGTTCAAACATATATGTAATGTTCGAACATAAATTTCATCTTCAATCGAATGTAAAAAAATCTCATCTATCTTTAGTGACAGTTTCCGGAAGCCGTCAAAGAAAATACATTTTAGTGACAGTTTGGGGACTGTCACAATTCCCCAACTGTCACTAAAAACTAAATATGTTGTAGTGCATGGTGAAATCCATCGTCAATGTAGAAATTAAGAAATTTTATCCATATATGATGCTAAAAATATGGGTCCCTCTATGGGGACTATGGTGTGCACCGATAGATGTATTTTATATATATTTTTTAAATATTAAAAAAATACACGAAATACACAATCTTTGTACGCCATCGGACCACTTAACTTAATTTTCCCTAAAACTAAGGTTGAAGTCTTCTTTGACTCTCGATTCAACAGCTTGATTCAATAGCTATGATTCATCTTATTTGCTTGCACCAAGAACCTAATTATATCCAACCAATTATATTGAACAAAGAATTACCAAGTCAAAATCACAAATCATTTTCTCTTGTAATGAAAAATAAATTTTCAAAGCATTAGTACTAGAAAGATGCCACGCATTGATCAAAATATTGATCCCGTCAAAACCTGAGACTACGGACTTATATTCTGAAATTACCTAAGAATTAACAATTTTTTATTTATCTCTTAGTACAAAAACAACTTACGCAAGGTAACATTTGAAGATCATTTGCTCAAGTATGATGCATGCCTATTCAAGTTATTTGAAGATCATTTGCTCAAGTATGATGCATGCCTATTCAAGTTACAATATCATGTCAATTGTTTTTGTTAAGGAAGTGCTGTCAATACTTTTATGATTTGGAAAAAACACGAATTAAGTACCTATCAATTGAACAAATATATAATTTCATGGTGACACTACAAATCGAGCATTAATATATGTATTGGATCATATAAGATATATATCTCGCTTAATTATTATCACTTACATCCACTAATACACTTATAAATCTATGGGAAACCCCAAATGAGAGGAGAATTACTGCCATTAGTACGGCCATGTGCAACGCGTCCAAAGATGACTACCAGAGACCCAAGGATCCCACAAACTGCCGTATCACTGCCATGTCCAGTTAAGTTTTTTTTTTTCCCCCTTGCCAGCCCCAATCCCTCTTTTCCCTTCCTCTCCCCCTCCCCCTCCCCATTCCTTCCCTGTCCCAAACCCACATTGTTGTCACCAACAAAGAGCCAGTGCGTTTGTCAAAGGCTATCTAGCAGGGGTCTTAGCATGTTGTTGAACCCTTCTACGTTGGGTGGGTGTAGTCGGTTATAAAAAGCAATCCTAGGCCGCTCTTCCATTACACAAAAATATAGATCTATTTGAGTATTGGATAGTTCAATCATCGGACAAATAGATTGCCTCCTTCTGCTTTGAATCTAAAAAATAAAAAAAAAAATTAAAAAAAAACTTTTTATTATAAAAATTGAGTTTTCAAGAAAGGAGTAAAAGTTAAAAGAAAAAAAAGAAAAGACTTTTGTTGGAGCGCTCTGAAATACGTGGGTTTCCTTTTTTGGTAGGGTTATGTCGTTTTTCATTAGGGGGTGCCTATGGCAGCGCCCACCCCCCCCCCCCCCCCCATGGCTACGTCATTGATGGGGATGACTATTGCGGGTGAAATGGGGAAGATCTCATACGTTCAAGTAGTGGTTACACATGCACTGCTCTCGTTCAAACTCCCAATGAGGTATCCTGTGGACATTGATGGTGAACCAGGTTTTGTGTTTAATGAGGTAGAGATGACTAAAGCGGCAAAGGATTTTCAATTTGCCCTCATTCTGAAGTTTTTGCGTTCCCGCCCTCCCATTGATCATATACATCTTTATATCGTCAAAACATGGGGTTTTCTTGAGGTTCCAACTATTAGTGTTATGGACGGGTATCATATTCTAGTGCAATTGAGGGATGAGCATGAACTAGTGCATGGATTGGCACGTGAAGGTCGTGTGATTGAAGGTTGTGTTTTTTTATCATTCTGATGTAACAAGGATTTTGATCTTATGAAGGAGTCACCGCTTGCATCTCAATGGATTTTCCTGCCTGGCCTGGCGTTACACATGTATCGCACTAATTGCCTTCAGATCTTGGCACCACGATTTGAACGGTCTTTGGGAACTATATTGCTACGATTAATAGAAGACGTGCGTCAGGGGCAAGAAGGTGTGTTGAGGTTGATCTATCTGTGGAACCAGTTCAAGGATTTCCCATTGTAGTTGTGCCTAAGAAGAAGATTTGGTAGGAGGCCAAATATGAAAGGCTGCGGTACTATTGTACAAAGTGCTATTGTCAAGGACACACTAGTGATGTCTGTCTGGCAGGGATGAAACCTCAGGAAGGAGGACAGGAGAAGACAAGGCCGAATGTGAAAAAGATATGGAGAGGAAAAAATCAAAAAGACAAGGAGGTTGATGTGGATCTTGTGTTGGAGAATGTTGAGACTGAGGGAATGGTTGATTAGCCATCAGTACAAGCGATTTAGTTAGCAGAGGGTCAACCATCAAAGATCAATACAGGGGAAGGTGGAGAGATGGTAGGGAAAAAGTGGAGGAAGAATTGGGGGTGGAGATGACACATGGGGATGCAATGTTGGGTATGGATGTGCAGACACATATGGAATATGAGAATGTTCGGTGTAGCGAAGGACCCCAGAATGATATGGCTGGACCGTCTAGTATGAGTGAGAAAGAATTTGACAATGTGCAATTTGCATAGAATGAAAAGGCCCTTGTGATTGAAGCTAACCCATTGAAAAAGATGTGCTAGGTCGACGTGTATAATGGCTAGTGGGATACAGAGTTACTGGAATTAGAGAGTAGGTCATAGCGTACCTATGTCACTAAGGAAGGTCAAACTGATGTCTTAACTGAATGTGTTTCAGATAAAGAGGATGAGGGTAGCCTTGCTGATTTAATCAAGGAAAAAGTGTATGAATCAGATTCAACATTGTTGCAAACAAAAGTTATTTCGAATACTAGAGTGCGTCAATCCTAGCAGGTGTCGAGCCGATCTTAAAAACTGAATCTATGATTGAAACAAACCTTGTATGGAACATTAGGGGGTTAGGCAAGTCTCGGAAAATGTTAAAGAGTCTGGTGAGGAAAAATCAGGTGGCAATAGTGGCAATCTTGGAACCATTTGCAGTGGAAAACCAAATGTTGAAGCTGGCAAGGTTTTTAGATTTAAGCATTTTTGTTGTAATGAAGCAATGAGGGGTCTGGGAGGATTTGGTTATTGAAATTCCCAATGTACCCCTGTAAAACCATGAAATTGTCTACCAATTTCCTTGAACAAATTTATTAGATCTCAATTATTAGGATTATATAACAAATCAGATACTTAAAATAAATGATCAAACTTGCAAGACACAACAATTGTTTATGAAGGGAAACCCTTTAAAAAACTCTTTAAAGGTAAAATCTTACGGGGTAGCCAAACTCAGGAAAGTCAATCTTATTGTTTAAAAATCAATTACAAGTAATTCTCAATTACAAAACTTTTGTAACATAACTCTCTTACTTGTCCAAAAAAATGACTCATTTGTCTTCTACTGCAGTAGCAGCCAGAATTTCTAACAATTTTCAAACTATTGACTTCCCTCTTGGAACTCCAGTGGTTGAAATCCAATCAACGATCCTTCACACTTGAAGCAATCACACTCAAAGAGAGATCACAAATATGAAAATTCACTAAGGAATTTTCTCACCAAAATATGCACTAGAAAGTGCTATAGAAAATATGTAGATCTGGATCTCTACATATCTTAACCAATAAGATCTCTTAAATAAACAATCTAAAAAGAGTTCCAATTGAAGTAGGATTTTGCTGACGGATAGAATCTGTCGCGAGAATGTCTCCTGACGAATTGCTGACATTTCGCAATAACACTCTTCTATAGTGACTGATCTCTATTCAACTTTCATTCTGGATAAATACAGATCCTTCTAGAATCAATTTTTACCTTAATGACTTATCTAAACAACCTCTAAGACTTCTAGATAGATCAACATTGTTTAGAGATAAATCAATAATTATTTTACATTTATCCAACAATTTCAAATATAATGATAATATAAGCCTTATCATATAGCCATCTAATCGTAACCAATTTTTGCCTCTACAGTTATTTTGGAGATAAGAAGTAAGCTTTGAGATGGTGAATATGTTTGACCAGTTTTTAACGGGCTAGTTTACTTTGGATAACAAAAGAGTACTTGTCACTTTTGTGTATGTCAAGTTGAGCATAAGGAGTTATGGAAAAATAGTGAAGAATCCTGAATTCAAGAAATGCCATGGTTAGTTGTTGGGGATTTTAATGCTGTCTAGGAGGATGGGGAAAGGATTGGAGGGAATCCTAGGCCTTTATTGGCAATGAAGGATTTTAATACATGCTTAAATACTTGTGGTTTGGTAGAGATGGCGTCCCAAGGGAGAAGCATTTCATGGTGCAATGGCCAAGAGGGACATTCTAGGAGCTGGGCACAACTGGATCAAGCAGTTAACAATGTGGACCAGGCACTTTGGTTACTAGGTAATCAGTTTCCACCTCATATGTATATTTCAGTGTATTGCCATTGGGCAATGATCTGAAGTTTTCCACACTAAAGTTGAACTAGGTGTATGGGAAAAGAGGGAGGAGATGCATTTGGCTCAAAAGGCAAAGAAGAAATGGTTACGAGAAGGGGATAATAACTCCAAATTCTTCCACGCGATAGTCAATCAAAGAGGAAAGGTGACTACCATTTCCTCCATGCAGCTGGAAGATGGGACGGTTTTGATTTCTCCTGAAGAAGTTCATCAAGGTGCGACAAACTATTTTCAAGAATTTTTGTTGAGCTCACCTAATATAGAACTAGCTGATTTATCACCTTTGGTGTAGAAAATGGTCACAGATGCTAAAAATACAATTCTTTGCCAAGTATCTACAAAGGCGGAAGTTAAGGAGATTGTCTTCTCAATACCAAAGATAGTGCTCCGGGTCTAGACGACTTCGGATTAGAATTCTATATGCATTGCTGTTAGTTGATAAAGGGAGATGTGGTAGAGGCAACTAGGGATTTTTTCAATGGTGCTTCTTTACCAAGATTTTATACCTCCTCTTTCATTGTACTTATTCCAAAAGTTAAAGATACAAGGAGTTTTGAAAAATTTTAACCAATTAGTCTTTGTTCAGTTGCCTATAAGATTTTCTCTAAAATATTGGTTAAGAGTGTGACCAAGATTCTCTCTTCCTTGATATCACCAGAATAAGGGGCTTTCATCCCTAGTAGTATTTTTGAAAATATCACGTTGGCACAAGAAATGGTGTATTCTTTAAATAGGAAAGCCATCGGGGGAAATGTGATGCTAAAAATTGACATGTCAAAGACGTATGATAGGGTGAATTGGGTTTTTCTTTTGAAAGTGCTAGATGGTTTTGGCTTTGTGCTGAAGTTTTGTAGTTTGGTGGCGGAGTGTGTGAAATCACCATGGTTTTTGGTCATGATGAATGGAACCTATAAGGGTTTTTTCCAACCATCCCGGGATTTACGGCAAGGGGATCCTTTATCCCCGTGTTTATTTATTGTGATGGACGAAATTTTATCTTGCCTTTTGAGAAGGTAGTTTGAAGAAAGGAAGATTGGCCAGTTTTATCATCCGAGGGGGGCCCCATTGATTTCTCACTTACTATACACAGATGAATTGTTGGTTTTTGCTAACGGAGGGAAAAGGTCTATGAAAATGTTGGGAATTTATGAAAAATGGTCTGGCCAAATTATTGGCAAAGAGAAGTCAGCGATTTTTCCTTCTAAGCATATTAGTTTGGCAAGGAAGCGTGGGCTTTTGAGACAATCGGCTTTTGTGGAAGGAAGTTTTCAGGTGATTTATTTGGGTGTGCATTTAGTAATTGGTAGACTCACTACTAATATTCTAGAGCCTCTTGTTGCAAAAGTTTGAAATAAAGTGGGGGGTTGGAAACACAAGCTATTATCACAAGGGGGTAGGCTCATCCTTTTGAAGCATGTCCTTAATTACTTGCATGTCTACTCACTTACTAGCAGTCCTTGATCTATTGAAGGTGATATTTAAGAAAGCAAATTCTCTCCTCTTCAATTTTTTTGGGGGCAACATAAATGGTCAGAGTAAAATGGAATGGTATGCTTGGTCAAAGATTTGTAAGCCTGTGCGAGTGGGAGGTTTGGGATTATGTGTCATTACTGAGATACAATGGGCTTTGCATATGAAATTTTCACGGTGTCTTATGTCGATTGATAACCTTTGAACGCGGTATTTCAGAGCTAAGTATGTGAAGAAAGGGCATCTCATGTTAGCTTCAATGTCAGCAGCGTTCTGTTTTGGAAGTCGATTATCAAGGTTTTTCCAAAAGTTTAGGACAACATGCAGTTGCATGTAAATGAGGGTAAAGCTTCTTTCTGGTATGATTGATGGTTGATGGAGGGTCGTCTTTGTAGCCAAGTCTACATTGTTCCTTTTCATTCTCTTCAGATTAGGGATTTTTGGATTGATAATGCATGGAACTATGATTTATTAGAGGAACTAGTGGGCATGAATATTGCAAAGGTTATCATACGAAAGATCAGTGTTGGGAGAGAGGGACCTGATGTGTTTATATGGAAAGCAACCACAAATGGACTCTTCTTCACGGCTAGTGCATGGGACCTCATTCAGGTTAAGGGTGATGTGCTTCAGGGGATGGACTAGCTTTGGCATCCAGTTTTGCCAAAGAAGATCATGGTTTGTATGTGGAAGGCAAGGTTTCGATGCTTACCTGTGGATAGCAGAGTGCAAGACCGTGGGATCCTCTTAGCGTCAAAATGTGATTGCTGTCAACAACCTCAGGTAGAAACAATGGACCATGTACTTAGCATGGGGGAGTTTGCCAAGAATGTTTGGTTGAAAGCGACGACAGCTCTGGGAGTTCCATGCATGTAGATTGGGGATGTGGTGGGCACATGTTCTAGACTGGCAAGCTTGTGCTAGGAAATCATCGAAACAGGGCATTATCATAGGCCTCATCCCATCCTTGATCGCATGGAGACTGTGGTATAGACGGTGCAAGGCTCACATGGAGGGACAAATGGAAACGGTAGAAGGAGTTTGGCTCTCCATTAAATTCTAGATTCAATGACTGGCAGAGGAGTTAAATAAAACAAAGAATGTGCTTTCAGTGGATGTGCAGTTCCTTCAAGAAATTCAAGTTCCTCTGATCTCAGCCAAAAGAGGATGTCACAAGCTTGTAAGGTGGGGCAAACCAGTGGAAGGATGGATGGAGCTTAATGTCGATGGTAGCTACCGAGGTAATCCAGGGAACTGTGGAGGCGGAGGACTGGTTCGGGATCATACTGGAAGTGTACAAGGGGCTTTCTCAAAATATGTTGGACATGACACTAACAATGAAGCTGAATTGAGAGCGCTTAAGGAGGGTGTGAGCTTGTGTAAGGAGATAGGAGTTAAGCATGTGATTATTGAGTGTGATTCGAAAGTAATATTTTATTGGTTAATCAACTACAAGTGTACGGTGTGGTATCTATGGGATTTTTGGGAGGAACTACTTCGAGAGCTTCAAGGTATTAATTTTCGAATAGTGCACCAATTTAGGGAAGGGAATCAAGCTAAAAAATTTTTGGCACACAGGGGAGAAGTGGGGGAAACTATTACATATATGTGGGTGGCGCTGCCTTGCCTCATCTATTGAGAGGTATTATTGGACTGGATAAATTGGGTTTGCCTTCTTTAAGGTCTTAACTTGGATGAATATATATTTGGGTGTTTATTGTTCGCAGTTCGTTTGTTATTGGTTATTTGCTATTTTAGAGATGGGAGTTTCATGGTGTATTTCTCTGCTATAAGTAAGAATTTTTTTTTAAAAAAATTAGGAAGGATCACTATTAAACATGTGACCTAATTTTCTCTCTTATTCAAAAAAAAAAAAAAATCTAAGCATGGACGCATTGGATTCAGCTGGTCCATGCAAAAAAAAACTGATGTACGTACGTAGGCTCATCCCATTGCTTGAAATTTTCAACATCGTGCACTTCCGGGCTTGAAATGCTAAAAGTTGCTTGAAATTTTCAACATCGTGCACTTCGGGGCTTGAAATGCTAAAAGTCATGCAGAAACAGGTACACTTTTCTCGTTCATCTTTCTCTAATAATCAAAGTTAGATTAAAATAGAATAAAATCAGATATACGTACGAGACGGTTAGATTTTAAAGTACTGAAAGGGGATTGTCTTTGGTTCCAGAGATCGAGAATATTGGAGGAGAATATATTTTATGGTACAACTGAGGGCACCAGTACTCAACACCTCATTTGAGATCTTTAATGACGCAAAGTAATTCACCACTCATCGTGTTAAGGTTTGGTTTGTATCCAGGTCAGTTGAAATGAAGCTTATCGATTAAAGTATACTCTACCTTAAAAAAATATTTTTTATTAATGAGATTTATTTTTTAAAAAGGGATTGCATGAAGTTTATTGATTTACAACTTGTACCTAGTATTACGCTAAATATATTAAGGTTATATTTTGTTACATAAATGAGATGAGATGAAAATTAAATATAAAATTATAAAAATATTATATAAGTTTGATAAAAGATCTTTTTATAAATTAAATTTATTTTTAATTAAATTATAAGATTATTTTGGTTGATTAAATTTATTTTCTTTTAGATTATGTAAGAATGTTATGTTTTGAAATTTTTAATCCAGATTTAAAGATCAGTGTAAAAAAAAAGAATAATTGTGTAGTGAAATATTAATAAAGAAAGAATAAGGATATCATTACCCTTATTAAAGTAATACTTTATAATGCATTTTTGTTTTATTTTCATCTCACTATATAAAATATTATATTTTTATCATCTTTAATTTATTTTTAATTAAAAAAACTTAAGATTAAAAGTTGATGGCTAATACCATTAGCATTTCATTAGATACGTTATTAGTTGGAAGGGTAATTACTAATGTCAATGAACGTGGTATGACCACAGACTTGGAAATTTCAACATCTAATTGCCCGCAGTGCACGTACGTATGTTACAAATACAGAAGCAACACGTACAAATTTCCAGATTGGTATCTTTAACGTACTGCGCAAGTCCATCCTTCCTATTCTTCATAAAACCTAATCATATAGGTTCCTTGATTTGCAGGCCAAAGAGAGACGCACAAAGAAGATCATGTGTTATTCAGAACGACTTTTATTGCTCGGTATCCTTCTGATCTTACTTCCTGTTGCTCCCACGGCTTGGCCCCAATGCTATGAAACTGGTAACTACTCCAGCAACAGTCCCTACAGGGCAAATCTCGTTGGCCTCCTGGCCTCCATGTCTTCCAACACGAAGATCGATTATGGATTTTATAATTTCACCGCCGGGGAAAATTCCAACAAAGTGAACGCGATTGCATTTTGTAGAGGGCACCTTACGCCGGATTTTTGTCGTGGTTGTATCAAATTTGGAAGTAATGACCTCTTACAGAATTGTCCCCACCAGAAGGAGGCAATCTATTGGTCCGCTGATTGTACTGTCCGATACTCAAACAGATCTATATTTGGCGTAATGGAAGAGTGGCCTACGACTGCTTTTTATAACCGACTAAACCCACCCGACGTAGAAGGGTTCAACAACGTGCTAAGACCCCTGCTAGATAGGCTAACACAACGCACCGCACTTGGAAATTCTACTCTCAAGTTCGCTGTCGGAAGCGTGGAAGCCCCATACTTCCAAAGAATCTATTCACTTTTGCAGTGTACTCCTGATTTGAACTCGCTAGACTGCAAAATCTGCCTGGAGGGGTTGGTTGGATATACGTCATATTGTTGTGATGGCCGAAAGGTGGGAGGAGTATTCTTAGCACCAAGTTGTTATTTAAGGTATGAGATATACAGTTTCTATCCCCTTGCAGAGCAGTCACCACCTCCGTCGTCTCTGCCACCGCCTATAGCGCAGCCAGTTCCCCCCCCACCACTACAATTGCCTCCACCAGCACAAGGTACGTATGGTGAGCGACCTTTCCGTTCGGTTTTGGTTCTACAAGGTATATAAATCCTACTGTGCCAATGTTTTATCATTTATGGGACCGTAAGGGATTTTGGAGAAGAATTATTTCATATAAATTAGAATTTCGATAGGAGATTAGACAATTAATTTTTGTAATAGTAGGTATATATATATCTTTAACTTTACCATATTCACCTCCCGAAATGATCTGTGTTTATGCACCACTGTATTTCTTGTCTAAATAAACTTTATTCCATAAAGAGAGAGGCATATTTCTGGGTGTTCCATGCACTTGCAAACGAATGGTCCCCTGGGCGGTGCCGTCTCGGCGTCTCCCCCAGCTGAAATTTTGAAACTATCTTTCATGTACCCTATAAGTGGGAACAGCAACGTATTGGTTTCTCTATTTACATCCTTAAAATTATATCTTTCGAAAAGGAATTTTGCATATCAAGGAAAACTCACACATTTGGATTATGCATCTTTGAAACAAATAATAAAAAAATATTATTATTTTATATTTTTTAATTTTTTTCTTAAAACTATTATTATTTTTTTTATATTTTATAATTAGCATCATGTATTTAAAAATACCAATTTCATATATCAAAATGATCAATTTTATCAATAAATATTAATATGTACTAAAAAATACTTTATATCATCAACTTAATACAAATTTCATATATTAAAATCATCTTAATATAAATTCTACAAAATTGATTTTAATGAATATGAAAAAGAAAAAAACATTAAAAATAAAATTTGGAGAGTAAAATTAATTATTCAAACTTGAAAAATCACTATTTATAATTGTACAAAAATTTAGAGATATATAATCAATATACATAAATTTAAAGATATTATTTAAATTTAAAGATAAAAATAAAGATAAATAAGTCAATATTATACTCTCAAGAAGTAAGCTCATGAAGTGACTCTTATAAAGTGCCTCTGGCATGCCGAGATGTCGTGTGGTCCACGTTTGGTCTGGTAGAAATATGCATATTGTTGGAATATAAAATCGATAGTCATACGCTGGTTACTCTTTTACCATTCATTTAATTTTACTAGTTACTACTTTCTTATCATCTATTTATTATTTTATAGTATATTTAAAATTTTTATTCTTTATTATTTTTTGAACATTTTTAATCATTAAAAAAAATTAAAAAAAATTTATAACTCATTGAAAGTCATTTCATTAATTATTAAGTAAATAAATTAAAAATATACTAAAATAGTAGTAAAAGGATAATAACTCTATTATTATTTATATAAAATTATAAAATTCAGTTCATCGATCTCTTTTTATTAATTTATTTTTAACACCACATTTCATCGTACTAAAATAAAATAAAATAAAATCATTTATAAAAATTTTTAGTTTAAGCCTCTGGTAAATCTTTTGAAAAATAGTAGAACTACTCAAATGCAAAAAAACAAATCTCTTTATTAGGGTAGTTAGTTTTATATGTATATATATATAGGATTTGCATCAAAATTGCATGCCTTGAACCTATATTTAATATTATTATTTAAGTATTGAACGCGCGCATTGCTTTAATAAATTAAATGAGAGTTTGATAAAAAATATTGAATCAGATCGTTACATGGAAATTATCCTTCTTTCTATGTGGTATCTAGAAAACGTATCAGACATAGATGGGTACACTCGATCAAGTGCTTAAGAACCAGTTAGATGGCATGATAAGGGAAACTGCATCAGGTCTTTCTATCAAGTTTGCCACGAGAACCTCCATTGCCCTCGACTTCGGCAGAATATATGTGCTCTCGCAAAATTGCCTTGATTGGCAGAATTTATGTGCTGTCCGTTACAAGTATGACACGGCAATTGGGAACGTTGTGGGATGTCCTACGTACGGAGTAGATTGGTTAATCCTTTTTATTCGAATTGTGATTTTCTTTATTAATTCTTATCAATCAAGTCCAGTCATATGTTTTCTTCTTTCATTTCTGCTTTGGAGTTATTTCTTTATTATGTTGTACGTGATAAGTTGTGATTTGTGAGACAAATTTGACTGTTTCAAGTTTTGTAGTTGGCTTGCCTTTTAAAAATAGCATGCTTTATTGGTTTTCACAGGAACTAAGAGAAACACAACTCGGACTGCCATCATCATTGTTGCACCCACTCTTGTTGGTATCATACTGGTCGTCAGTATTATTTATTCATTTTTAAGAGTGAGGAAGCGCAAGGATCATTTCGAAAGTAAGTACAAAATAGTTCTTGACATCTTGTATTTCTCGTTACTTTTGAGATTTTGAAGGCTATATTTGTATATTATATATATAACAGTTCCAAAAATTCATGACTTTCTTTTTGCATTTGGATAACTCGTACAAAGGGTTTTAGGAAAAAGAAAATGTTTTTTTCTTATAAATAGTTGCATTCTCTGTGATTAGTTACTAGGGATACGAATCCACAAATCAAAGTAGATGCCATACCTTGTTGTATGCTTTCATATTGAGCAAATTAATAAATCATTTGAGCATATATCAACCTAGCGGCCATTTCTTTTCTGAAGCCATGGATGAAATTGGAAACGTGGAATCCTTGCAATTCGATTTTGACATTATTAGAGCTGCCACATGTGACTTTTCTGATGCAAATAAGGTTGGAAAAGGTGGATTTGGGCCCGTTTATGAGGTATGAAAGATGTACGGTATTTCATACCATTGTATTAATTAGTTCCTGAAAATTGATTCGAATTCTTCTATTTGTGCCTTATTCTCTCACATATTCAGGGTAAGCTTCCCAATGGACAAGAGATAGCAGTAAAAAGACTATCGAGAAACTCTGGACAAGGAAATTTAGAATTCAAGAATGAGGTTGTATTAGTGGCCAAGCTCCAACACCGAAATCTAGTAAGGCTCCTTGGATTTTGCTTGGAAGGGAATGAACGACTTCTTGTGTATGAGTTCGTACCTAACAGCAGCCTTGATCACTACATATTTGGTACCATTGCATTCTATGTTTACATTGGGATGAAGATATTTTCATTCAATTCCTTAAAATGTTATAAATTTTAAATATTTGACTCAGTACATATGATTCAATGTATATGTAGATCCCCAGAAGAGAGCAAATCTAGATTGGGAAAGTAGATATAAAATTATAAAAGGCATTGCTCGAGGGCTTTTATACCTTCATGAGGATTCTCGACTTCGGATTATTCATCGTGATCTCAAAGCTGCTAACGTTCTATTAGATATAGAAATGAATCCTAAGATTTCAGATTTTGGCATGGCAAGGATGTGTGTACTGGATCAGACTGAAGGCCGTACAAACAGAATTGTGGGGACCTAGTAAGTATAGAAACATATCCAAATAGGCTAGAGCTAATGACTACAATTTTGCATTTTCTATATGATTGATTTATGTTGGTTATTTGCATCAAGAAAGGCACATGAAGAGATGGAAATCAAATCAACTAAAAATAATAATCAAAGCTCTACTGCCTTCAAATTGAAGTTAAGTTTATTAATATTGATATGCAGTGGATATATGGCACCGGAATATGCAATGCTTGGGGAATTCTCTGTCAAGTCAGATGTCTTTAGTTTTGGTGTGCTAATGTTGGAGATTATAAGTGGTCAAAAAATTACATCTTTCCCTGAAGGAGAGAATAGAGAGTACCTTCTAAGCTATGTGAGTGTATACATAAATTATTAGACCCCTATTCTTTGTTAACATGAAAATCAACAATATTCTACACTATTTTCTTTGATATGTATGCATGAATTAATGTATATCTTCAGGCTTGGAAAAACTGGAGAGAGGGGACAACTGCGAATCTCATAGATCTCACATTGAGGAGTGGTCCACCAAGCGAAATGATACGATGTATTCACATTGGATTGCTGTGTGTTCAAGCAAATGTTGCCGACAGACTAGACATGGCTTCAGTTGTCTTCATGCTTAATAGCAATTTCATTACTCTCCCTTTGCCCACACAACCAGCAAGTTTTATGCAAAATGGGGTCCCATTAGCCACATTAATGAAACTGGACACTGATTGCAGGCCAATGAGTCAGTACGAGGTTTCGATTACCGAGTTAGATCCTAGGTAGTGTTTTGTGGGTGTGGCCACGGTGTACATGTTTTTGTGCATATTTCATGGCTTACTTTTGTATATTATTCATTTGATGCTTTAAGGTTGTAGTCTTCTCTAACTCTTTATTCAATAGCTATGATTCATGTTACGTCGTTGCACCAAGAACCTAAATCCAACCAATATACAAAATTAACAAGTCAAAATCACAAATCATTTTCTCTTCCAACGAAAAGGAAATTTTCATAGCATTAGTACAAGAAAGACAGCGTGCACTGATCATGATGTTGATCCATATCAAAGCCTGGGACTACAGACTTTATACATTTTAAAAGGAAGTCATAGGCTGCTCTTCCATTATGCCAACTATAGACCTATTTGAGTATGGTACAGTACATTTTTTGGACCATCTGATTGCCTCCTATTGGTTGGGACAATACTGTAAGAGTTCTTGACTTGTCGAATTGATTCAACTATGACATGCATCCAGCATAACGTCTCGACCTCTACAAAATGCAATCGCGTTCACTTTGTCAGAATTTTCCCTGGTAGTGAAATTTTAAAACCCATAATCGATCTTCATGTTGGAAGACATGGAGGCTAGGAGGCGAATGAGGTTTGCCCTGTAGGTATTGTTGCTGGTGTAGTTACCAGTGTCATAACAGCAGTTCTCAGGTGTGGGACTAACAAAAAGTAAGAGAAGAATGCTGAGCAATAAAAGCCATTTTAAATAACGCATGTTCTAACGGCTGTAGTTCTCCTCTCATTTGAGGCTTCCCATACATGTATAAGTGGATGCAAGTGATAACAATTAAGTGAACTATATATCTTATATTTTCCTATACTTATATTCATGCTCGATTTGCAGTGTCACCATCAAATTATAAATTTGTTCGATCAATAGGTACTTTATTCGTGTTTTTCCCAAATCACAAAAGTACTGACAGCACTCCCTCCCTTCACAAAAACAATTGACATGATGTTGTAACTTGGATAGGTGTGTATCATACTGGAGCAAATGCTCTTCAAATATTACCTTGCATAATTTGTTTTCCTACTAAGAGATAGATAAAAGGTTGTTAATTACTAGGTAATTTCAACGTGCAAAACGTATCCAATGTAGAAGGGTTCAACAACGTGCTAAGTATAATTATAAGGGGTGTGATAATCAAATGGTGTACCCCTTTGAATGACACTCTTTCCATGGTGATGGTTCTCATGGGGGGTGTGGTTAAGGAAGTGTCAAAAGACACAAACTTTTAATTTAGTCAAAAGGTTGTGTCACTTATTTAGGGTTGTGTCATTTACCAACCATTGTATTACCAATGGTTGTGAGCCTTGCCAACTAGTGTCTCTTGGCCTAGGCCTATAAGTAGGGGTCATTGGTGCACATTGATGGGACTCAATTCCCTTTGTCCATCACCAACTTGTGGGATAAATACCCTAACGGAAGTGTCACCATATTGTCAATTTTATGTTCAATTTTCGTCCATTGTGTTCTTCATTTTTTTACGGTGGTATCAAGAGCTTGGTCATGATAGAGGGATTGATTTCGCACATTGAGAAGATGATCAATATGCAAGTGCTTGCTTTAGCAACCACACTTGTATATTACAATCATCTTTAGAAACTTTCGAATCCATGGGCAAAGCTTTTTCAAATCATAGTGGGTGGTCTAGAGTACACTAGGAATCTTCAAAATCTTGTACATTATTATTATTTTGAAGAAAATTATTGGCATGATTTTACACAAAGGGAGTGTCAGAGACACATTGGATTCTTGGTCATT
Source organism: Carya illinoinensis (assembly GCF_018687715.1). Classification (NCBI taxonomy): domain Eukaryota; kingdom Viridiplantae; phylum Streptophyta; class Magnoliopsida; order Fagales; family Juglandaceae; genus Carya; species Carya illinoinensis. The sequence goes on from NC_056766.1 coordinate 36,245,462, forward strand.
GTCATCAAAGATGCCGGATGGAAGCCATGACCAGTCATTTATAGAGACTAGTTTTGGTCTGGGTGAGGAAGAAGAAGGTGGATGAAATGTCGAACCATCAAGAAATTTCAAATAATTCTTGGCTAAACGACATTGTCATTTTGGACTCTGCTGAGGAATCGATTCCTATAGAGAACGATGCGATTTCAAGCAAGGCACCAAATGACATCATTCCAAGGACTTTGGAAGTTGCCCGTAAGAAGTAACACGATATCATTTTGGATAAACTAAACGATACCGTTTCATTTGGATAGGGCACACTTCAAACAGCTTGCATACCGGCCAAGCCTCCAGCCTATTTTGCAAAAGCCCATAGGCTCATCAAAAGTTGGACCCAAGCCCAATGTGCTAGCCTGCAAGCCGATCCAACTCTTGCATACTCAAACCGAGCCACAAACCGATCTCTAAGCCAAGCCGCGAGCAAAGCCGCTAATCGCACCGTTGCCCAAGCTGTTGACCACCAATTTTCTTCTTCTGAACACGGTTTGAACTGATGGACTTGGCTTTCCAAACTAGTTCGGGCCAAATTTGGTACTTTGGGTCATTCAGGGTCATTTCAAGCCTGATTGGTTCATTCAAAAGCCATTGTGCTCCAAATTTCATGTCAAATCATTATAAAGCACCAGTTGGTTGAGATTATCGCCATAAATTCTTTGAAAAGGAGAAACATTAAGAAAAGTTCGTGGGAATACTTGATCGGGACAACACTTCCATTATTATCCTTATTTAACTAGGAGAATTTCAAGGTTGCCACCTTGGATTAAATCCAAGGATTATTACTACTCTTTAGTTTGTAATAATTTTAATTTTTCACAGCTGAACTATTGTATATAATTTATTTACAACAGAACACATTTATTATTTCTACATTTTATTTGTTGTTAATTTTGAAGGTTTAATATTTATGGCACTAAAGAAAAGTATTGATCCATCGAGGATAGAAAAACTGAATGGAAGAAATTTTCAAACCTGGAAAAGGCATATAACTTTTCTTTTAACCCATAAAAAAACCTTATATACATTAACAACACCAAAGCCATCATCAAGTGGAGTTTATTGCAAAAGAATTATATGATGCTGGTAGTTAACATCATGTTTCTTACGCCTTTGGGCCGGGTAGCTCAACGGTCCAGGCCTTCATTCAGTCTGTGTCCTGCAATGAGAAAGGGGTCACCAAGGGAACCTTCGATGTCAAAGTCAATCATTTTCGTATTCAAAATGTGTTAAGGAAATCACATAAAGTGAATAGCAGTTAGTTGAATTCTTTACCTCTCAATTTCGGGCGTCTTATAAACTTAGCCCTGTAGTCAGGAGGCCATACCTTGCATTCTGGGGAAACGGGAGGCCCCTCCATGAGTCTCATCCACCATACTGTCTTTAATGTGGTGTGGTCTTCTATTATCAGTCATTTAATGCGACGTGGCTGTCTGGCATAGTCATTTAATATGGCGTGGACCTCTGGCATTGCTGCTCAGTTCCGTCTCTTGCCCTTGGCTTGTTTCTCTCCCTTTCCATCTCGAACTGAATGCTGGAGGGCTCATGGGGCCAGGTAAGGTCATGGGACTGAGGACTGTCAACATGGTCTTTTGGCCCCTGACAAAATTTTTCCCTAACAGTTAGCCCATCAATTCTCATCAAGCTGACTCGATGGGAATTTCCACTATCTATTGTTTTCTACTATCAATCACCCGCCTCGCTTCTGAGTGGTGGCAGGGGTAGTCATTCGACATGTTTGATGCTAATTCCGCCATTACTATTCCCAGTGTGTTGATATGGTGCTCGTCGCTTTACATACCTAGCAAGGTAGGCTGTCAGAAGCTACCTCCCTTCTGTGACTGTCCGACCATGTTGTGCCTTTAAATCCAACTCCCCTTTTTCCACCTGTGACGCTGCCTCCCTTTCATCTTTGCATCATTGTTGTGCCTATAGTCTCCTTTCCTCTTAACTTCAAGTCTTCCTCGCTTAACTTAGTTCTTGTCGTGTCGATGGCTTTCCAGAAATCCACCTACTTTGCTAGCTCTAAGCGCAGCTCCGAGGCCAGCTTGTCAGTGCTCAGGTACGTTGGTCCCTTCTGGCACTCTGAGCCCACCCTGGCCTTCGTTTAGCCACTGGGACTGACCTACCACATTCTAGACTCGGTTACCTTGCAGGTTCCCTAGCCGCGTGAAGGGGCCATGGATGCTAATGGCTCAGTGGCATTGGTTGCCCTTTTTCCCAATGTGTTTTCCTGCAGGCTGAAATTATCCTTTCCCCGCCCTATCTGTGAAATTTTGTACCGCTTGGGACTGGCGCCCACACAGCTTCATCCTAACGCTTGGGATTTTGATGTGTTGCTGTGTACTATGGCAGCAAGCCTTGTCAAAGTCAGACCTAGAGAGAGGCGACATCACTTACTATGAGTTCCTCTTGACTCACAATGTGAAAAGGGGCATGAGAGAAATCTACAGTTTTAGGGGGATGGCCCTCACGTTGGTTATGTTGGAGCCGAGATACCACAAGGTCTTTGATTGGACCAGCAAATTCTTTTTCGTGGCCAATCGAGGGTGGGAATTCCCGGTGAGACAAATTTTTCAGGCTGAATTCCCAACAAAAGCATCCTTGGGAGTTGTGCCGAGTGACAAGACGGAGTGCCCCACTCCTAGTTCATTCTGAAGTCCTTCTTGGGGAAGATAGTTTGGTTGCTTTCCTTCCTCCGCTAGGCCTTATCACCCCATCTACCTGAGGTGTTGCCATCAGCCTGTCGCCATACTCTTCGATAAAGAGAGCTGTTGATTCCTCTCTCGAAGATAAAGGGAGGAGGACCTGTTCAGAGCCAAGGGGGGAAGTCCTGACATTTCCGAAGGCCTTGGCTCCTCAAACAGCAAGTGTGGTCCATCCCAGTTCTGATGAAATGGTTGGCCCTTCTTCTTCTCCTATAATGCCCAGCAAGTGTCGAGGGGTCGGGGAGTTGCTGGGCCCAAGTACAACCTCTACATCCCTTCCCCTTGCGGCCCCCGTGAAGGACCCTAGCTGTAAGGGCCCATGTATCTGGTGGAGGCATCTGACATCTTGCAGAGGGTGAATGTGGTCAATATACACTTTTGGGGTGCCCTTCTAGATAGGACATCTAGACAAACTCGGGTTATGGATCCCCCTTCGAAGCTAAATGTAGAGATGTCCCCTTCTCCATTGTCCACCACCCAATCCCTGGTGGAAGCTCTTGATCCTAGAGTAGTTTCGGGTCATCTCAGGGCCGATTCAAAGCCTACTAACTAATGCATCTCCGATCTGGGACGCATTGTTGTGAAGTGTGAGGGCCCCCTACTACCGTTCAGTTCGACCTAAAGGTCATTAAAGCCACTGACAGATCTGGAGAAGGAAAGTATGGGGGTCTGTGTGACTCCTTCACCCCGCAGTGCCTTGGATGTGGTGCGTCGGTTACGCGTTTAGCTCATACCCCACCGAGTCCTAGCACAGCAACAGCAAGAGCAGTAAGTCCTCTAGGGCGTGATGGTTGCAGACAAGGGGACAAGAGTGGCTCGTTCACTGCAGCTCGCCCCACCTTACCTGTGAGCGAGGGGATCTTTGCTTTCCCTAGTTGTGGATCTGGTGAGGACATGTTGGCTAGGTCCCAAGAGTGGAAATGCATTCTTTGGAGACTGTGAGTGAAGCTGTTGCTTTTGACCCATAGGGCAATACTTTGAAGGAGGATCCTGCTCCTCCTGCTATGGACTGCAAGGTGGAGTAGCTGCAGAAACTTCTTTATGAGGTCTTTCTTGCATCTCGCTTTTCCTTTCATATTTTCTTATTTTTTTCAAGTCTGCTATCTTCTTTTTCTATCCCCGAAGCCCTAAAGTGCTGGCTGAGCATGTTGCAGGGGTCAAGAGGCTGTGAAAGATGATATACGGGGTCCTCAGTTTGTGGTGGAGCAGGGGAGGGAAAAGTGAAGATGCGTAGAGGCAGAGCTGACCATAGCCCAGGATTGTGCTTTGAAGGCTCAAGAATTCCTGGGTAAGCTCCAAGAGTCGTAGGGCCTTTTCCATGCGGAGAACAAGGAATTGAAGGGCCTCTGCTAGTTCCACTCATGCCGGATCAAGATGCTGGAGGAGGAGTATTCTGCTTGTAGGCCATTGTGAAGAGGAAGTGCTGACTGACCTGGGTGCGGCCCACAAGAGGATTGCCAGTCAGGATGTGGCTATCTGGGGCTTGCACTGTGACCTGTCGAAGGTGCAAGAGGTGGCCACACAGTTGAGTCAGTAGTAGGGCAAGGCTCTCTATGTCCACGACAAAGCGTGGCCCCATGGGTACTTGGAGGGCCTAGAGAGGATGCGTGACTACGTCATCCTCAATCCTCAAAATAGTTCAGAATCGTTGGAGGTGCATCTGTAGGCTCTTAATTTCTAGAACCTCAAGTCTAATGCCGCGGAGCTTAACCACACTGATGAGCTGGGGCTAGAGATGATCCCAGATGCTTTCCTTCCGGAAGATGATGACCTTGCTGGTTTCCCTCCTAGGGGTGCTTCTACCACTGGCTTGAGGGGAGGGAGCTAGATTTTTCTATGACGTGTTCTTCTGACCCTGCAAAAGGGCCAAGAGTTTCCTGGTCCTGACCCCTTCGATGCTGTAGTTCTTTTCTTCGTTCCCTTTTCTTTTTTCTGGGCCGTGTTTGTAGCATTGAAGGACACCACGTGTCCCTTTATAAATTCTAAATGAATTAATCAATATATATTCTTTATGCCTTGATTACCTTTCAATGCTCTGAATTCTCCTCTCATACCATTTTGCCGCTGTTTGCTCATACTATTTTCTTTTCCAAGGGGACACTTGAATCCTGCTTTTTCTGTCATTACTGTTGTACCTATCATTTAGTCTTCCTGAGACAATGAGTTAATGACTAATGTCTCTTCTACGAATCCGGAAGGATTTGGGACAGTTATCCATTCACTGCTCGCCCGTTGGTTGTCCTGCCTTTTTGGCGTTGGCACCGCTTCCCCATGCGTGCTATGAAATCCGTGCGGGATTTTTCTACAAGATTTGCATCAAATCTAACAGTCTCAAAACATGCATGTACCATGAATTTTGGGAGGTGAACGATCATTCCTAGCCTATATATAGACCCCCCCGGTCTTTTCTTTTTGCCATCAATTCTCCCTTCCTGCTCTTCAAGCATTCTGAAATTATGTCTTCCTTTCTTCCCCACTATGCTCATGCTAGTCATTCTTGGCTTCAATGGGCACCTTGGCTCAGGGCCAGCCTTGTGATGCTAGACCCTACAGTAAACTCTTATGGAGATATGCACGTGACAATTTCTTCAAACCTCTAACGAATGCCCTTCCGAAAGTAATGTTGTTCTTCATTACTAGGAGAAGCTTTGAAAATATGGCTTGCCCCCAGCCTCATGGGTGAGCCGTTCAATGGGTTTCTCTACCTCAGAACTCCTTGTGCAGTTCACGGTTACTCATTACATCCTGGGTGGCCCCCACATCCAGGAAGAGACAGGGCTTCCTCCCCCGACCGGGTTATCTAAGGAGATTTCTAGCGCTATGTACATACCTGTCCCTCTTCATTCTTTTTCATTCTCCTTTTCTTTATTTATTTTTTCTAGTGATATGCGATCAACATGAATATTACACACGTGTACTCTAAATTTCTAATTTAATAAAGGAAACACCTAATAGATATTCTAATTAAACATTCCTCCATAAACAGACTCTCAGAGTCTGTCATACTTTCATAAAAACATAACTAATCTAGTTAGGAAGGCACTCCATCTTTACCATACATACAAAGAAAGCACTAAGCCAATGTATAAGGGCTTACCATCACCCCACCATAACGGTTACACCATACCAAAGGATACATGGTTTAAAGTCAAACCTGACAAAACGTGTAATAACCCGCTCTTTCTTTCTTCTATAATTACGGGCCTCGTTTTACTTGCCGAGCCTTGATGACGTGTTTTAAAAGATACCAAGCAGATTTTTTTAAAGTAAGCTCAGTATTTTAAAGCTTACGAATATTTTAAATATCCTAAAAATATTTTTAAGTGATATTGCTAGTGTTAGAGGATTAAGCTTGTTTTTAAATAACACAAATATAATATTTTGAAGAGCTCCAAAAATATTATAATTGTGAAAAATTATTTAATTTAAATGATTTCAATCATCTAAAAATATTACGAGATTTAAATTTATATTGGAAACTCTAAATTAATTTAAATGATTTTATTCTCTTCAAGTGATTAACAAGACTTCATCATTTTAATTAATGATGAATGAATATTATTTTATAAACTTTAGTTTATAAAATCATATTCTATCTTAATTCCTTTCAGTGTTCTAATTTAAATAAAACGCTTACGCATTTTCAAATCAGTGTTTTAAATCAACACCATTAGATCGTGTCGAGGATCCCGAGACGAAGGGCCTAGATTAAATACCCAATCCCTTACCTTTTCCCCTCTCTCTCTCTCTTTCTCTCTCTCTCTCCCAGCCCGACAGGAACTCTCCCTCTCTTCTCCACCGTGCAGCTTCTCTCCTTCAGCCAACAGCTTCTCCTCAAGCTGGTGAGCTCAACCCCACCAGTGGTGAGTCCCACCGGAAACCCACTCTCTCTCCTCCTCCCTCCAAATGGGTATGAAAACCCATTTATCTCCTTCTAGCGCCATCATACGGGGCCAACGTGGCCACCGAGCACTACCAATAGCTTCACCACCTCATTGGCTTCCCCTCCATAGCCTCCTCCTCCCCTAGCTCTCTCTCCTCCCTTGGATCGCCCCTCATAAAGCCCACAGCCAACCCACATGGGTTTGTCCCTGTGCGCCACCATCAGTAGCAGCCCAGGCTACCCGGCACCACCCATGAGCTCCCCTACCACCAGTGGACCTCCCCTACCAAAACCCAGCCTTTCCGCCCCTCTCTGTAGCACACATGCACATGACCAATAAATGGGTCTCCTACACAGTGTCACGACCACCAATGGCCTTAGCGTCGCCGTGCGTGGGTTCTAGCCCCACCAACGGTCTCCCCTGACCACCATGGCTCCTCCTTGAGCTCCTTCTTGCCAACCGAAATCCCCACCTCTCTCACGCACCCTCACACTCTTGGATGCATTGTTCATACCGAGATCTATCGTGCTCTGCCCTCACCACCATTTTCGAGACCAACATGAGGCCTTCCAAGACCATCCCTAGCTATACCTAAGCCCAAACCACCACCTTATGTGGTGGATAGCCACCATGCAAGGAGGATAGCCACCGTACGAGGTGTCAACCGCCACATACGACTCCTCTGACGCCTTTGATCATGACAGGTAGCGAGTGATGCATGGGTTATCCCGTCGAGGACTGTACTATTAATATTGTGGAGTTCGCTGCGTAGTTGTGAAGTGAAGTGTGGCTATGTAGTAAAGTATTGGGCTTGACTGTGTAGTGTGCTGTGAAGTATGGGTGTGAAGTACATGCCGTAGTTGTGATATGGCATAGTGTGAAGGGAGTACACGGGGCGTGTACTCCATGTCGTGTAGCGACGCACTGTGTGGTTTGCATCGTGGTAATACATGATGTAGCGGAGGGAGTACACCTGGTGCATACTCCATGTAGTGCGGCAATGCACCGTGTGGCACACGTCATAGTGATGCATGGCATAGTGTGGATGGAAGAGAGTTCGGGTGAAATGTACATAGTTGAGGAGCATAGAGCGTATTGTGTAGCATCAGGAACTGTGGAACGGTGTCCCAAAATAGCTGTGACGTGGCTTGTAGTCCTAGGTGATGGGTGACACCTTGAAGTTGACTTATGGGTAAGAGTACGTGTGAAGTGACGAAAAAGCTGACTTATGGCTACATGTGAACTCACCTTGTGTAGTGTCGTGACGTAACTCGAGGTTAATCTCGAGCTATGTGACGTGATAGAAATGCATTTGTAGATGCAGTCCTGTCATGTCAAGTGTTGGGATGAACTTGTAAAAGGGTCGGGAGGTAGGAATGTCCTACTGACCGGGTTTGAATAGAGTTGGTATTGGAGTATAGTGCTTGTTCATATAAGCAAGCAACCAACAGACTGTATGTCAGTCTTAGGTGTTAAAGGGGTAAGATACATTTGCCTCTGGTGAGACACATTTGTAGATGTAGTCCTGTCATGTCAGTCTTGGGATGCGTGACCTGGTCGGTCTGAGTCATGCATCGGAATGTGATTAATAGAAGATGAAGGTCTTAATGTCTTAGTCCTAAGGTGAATCACAAAGGTTTTAGCATAGCAAGTATCCCATAAGGACATGGGATAGAAGGAGAGTGTTCCAAGTGAAGTATAGTTCTATTTCTAGTTTAGTTGCTTATGTACTATATAGAAAATGATGTTAAGGTTATGTGTATACATGTAGCTTGCCATCTAACACGCACATGAATGGATTGCATAAAATGAGTATGGCATGGAGTCCAGGTAAGTATTACGTTCATACGCTTCTAGAGTTTTCAAAATAAATGAAAATGAAAATGAAATGCTTTTCCATTATGATGATTTATGAAAGGACACGAAACACATTTTAAGAAAGAATGTAACTTTTAGTTTTCAAGTATAAGTATGTAATGGCCCCTCCTTGGCAGCCCCTTTTTATGCACCCAAAGTATGTAAGTGCATGCATGTGAATGGATGTCTATATGAGGTATGTATTGTATGTATTTTAACGAAATGAAATGTGAGGCTTCGACCCTATGCTTTAAATGACACGAAGAAAATGTTTTAAATGCCCCTATGAATAGATGATGATTTAAAGGATGCACAAACTGATGTTTTAAATGATGCCATGAAAGATGTTTAAGCTTATGCTTTTTAAATGACTTTTATGAATGAACAAACTGAAGAACTATAAAGAACTGAAAGGACTAAATGGACTAAAAAGGAACGAAATGACTGAAATGGAATGAAATGATTGAAATGACTGAATATTTAATGTACGAAAATACGTAATGGCCACATGAATGAAAAGGGTACTAAAGGACTAGACTGGGCAGATTGCAATATCGAGTAAGTAGTACTGGTAGTTCACCTAGTGCTGTACCCTATTGAAAATGAATTCCTAACCCATGGCCAAGGGTAGAATCGAGGTCCAAAAGACCACTAATCCCAGCACACGGGGCGTAACAGTGTGCCACGGCCAATGAAAGTGATAAAAAAGAATGTATGCATGTTAAGAAAGAATGCATGTATGTATCAAAAGATATATGCACGAAAATACTCTTTAAAAAATGAAGGCAGTGAGGCGTGAGGAACTGTTTTACGAAATAAAACATTTTTAAAGAAAAATCCCACCTCGCAACATTTTAAAAACGAATTGAATGTCTATGTATGATATGTATAGAGTGATTATTGCATGACTAAAAACCTTTGTTATTATATTTTAACTGTATGAAGTAATGCTTATGAGTTTTTAACTCATTTTAGTTTTTATGTATGCCCTCGCTGGGACAAGAAGGACGTAGGCGTCAGGACGGGCACGGCCTAAAGGGAAGAGCACGAAAGCCTAGGCATGCTATTTTGTACGAGAGACTTTAATTATAAAGTTTAACGTTTACCACTGTAACCTTTTAATTTAAGAAATATGTTTTATTTATAAATATAGATTCTTTTATATCCTGGCACAAAAGGAAAAGAAATTTGAAAATGATCCATAATTCCTGTCTATTTTCTCAAAATCATTCTCTAAAGGACCCACCACAAGGAAGAGTGTTACAAAACATCCCGATAAAACGTCCCGACAACGGACCCATCCCAACATAAAACCAACATCCATAAACATAACCCATCATCCATTTAAGGTCGAACCAACAAAACACTAAACATCTTCCTCTCCTCTGCAGTAATGTCCTACTCCCCAGCCTTTTCATCATTACCTAGATGTTTAAAACATAAACACAAAGTGAGTTTAATACTCAGTAAGTAGTACAACATGTTGTTAACTGATTAGTCATCTAATCCTTTTCTTTTGAAAACATGCATACATAAACCTGTGCTAATTTTTTACTATGTTTTCATGCATAAACAATTTAAGGAATAAGCCATATTTTCATGCATAAGCATTTAAGGAATAAATAGTACTTTCATGCATAAACATTTTAAGAAATAACAATACTTTCGTGTTTCACATTCCTTTGGCCGGTACACACTATTATGTCTCGTGTGTTGGGGTTAGCGGTCTTTTGGACCTAATTCCGCCCGTGGCCGTGGGTTAGGAATCCATTTTGTCAGGTGGCAGCACTGGTTGCACTGCTAGTACTACTTACCTGGCATTACAATCTGTCCACTCCTTTGGTACCATTATTCATTTATCAGTCATGGCCATTAAGTAGTTTCATGCATTAAAACATTCATGTCCTTTTAGTCATTTCTTCCTTTCATTCAGTCATTTTCATTTAACAGTTTATTCATGAAAAAACGTAATTTAAAAGAATGAGCTTAAACATCATCTTTCATGTTACCTATTTTCATACCTTAACCTTCTTTTCATTTCTTTCATTTCTTTGCAATCAAACATTTTCATTATCTTTTCTTAGTCTAATGCATATGCGTTTATTTTTTAAAAAGAGTATTTCATGTCATACTACGTATAAATAAGACATTAGTTATATGAGAGAGCATGTATGAAAATCCCATAACTTAGAATCTACATGCATGCATTACCTTATACACATACAAACTATTATAATCCATAGGGTGCTTAACTGGGGCATTCTTTATATATAAATTTACTCTTTTTTTATAAGAACATTTGCAATAAGAGAGACATTCTTTCATAAATAGAACTTGTTGTAAAAAGCATGGTCATAGCTATTTACCTCTATGCTCCTCAATACTTCCAATATCAATATAGGTCCTATTCCAATAAATAGCATAAGCGTGTTAATACACATACAATATTCTTTAGCCCTACTTTTAAAAGAGAAAACCACATTTTTACAATCTAACGTCCCTTCTATGCTTAGCATTATGACTGTTCCTCATCTTAACTTACAAGAACAATAATTGAAATATTAAGACATGCTAGCTGTCCATGGAAGGCTATTTGAAAGCTTACATGAAAATTAGTTAAGAATTCATAGGCTTCAAGCAAGGTCTCTTTGATTCAAGCTCACTTTGGGTTACGGGCATTAAGAGATAAAATCTGGAAATTCTCAACAATAGGCTTTAAAATAGATTTAGGCATCTCAAGTAGGCTAAACAAGCTTATTAGACCTGCTTTTTAAATCAACTTGTGGTCCCTCATTAGAAAAGGTTAGCTTATCAATATTTTGGAATCTTGGGTTAGGTAGAATTTAGCCAAAAGAGGGACAATGTAAATGGGCTGTTTTTAAATCAAAATGTGGCATGACATGAGCTTAGGAATACTTGGACAGCTTTGCATATCATAATATATTATGCACAATTAATCTCCTATACTTAAACCAACTATGCTATAATCTAATCAAATAAGCAATATTTAAATAGTTTAGACAACATATCCAATTAAAATTAGAGTATCATTAAATGTATCAAAATTACTCATTAAGCAACATTAAAACCTTTAAACACTCAAGCTTATGCTTTACCCATTTATTGCCCATGAGATGAGATGAGATGAGTTGTTTTAAATAGTAATAAATAAAATATTGTTATAATATAATTTTTGAATATTAATTTTGTATTGGGATTTGAAAAAGTTAGATTATTTATTATATTTTGTATTGGGATTTGAAAAAGTTAGATTGTTTATTATATTTTGTATTGGGATTTGAAAAAGGTGTAATGATGAGTTAAGATGAGATGAGATGAGATTTTTGGTTTTGGTTAACCAAACTCAAGTTACAAAATTTACAAGAAACCAAGCCAAATATCAACACAAAACACATGGCATCAACATATATATATATATATATATATATCAAAAGATCAACTAACATCACTTATGACTAATCAAGTTGATTAGCAAAAATACCCTTTTCGAATCATAGGAAAATACATATCGAAACTACCTCAGTATTTTAGCAACATAGCATTTTCGGATATACAGGAAATACATAGCAAAACTCCCTTAATAAATTTCGTTTTGGCCAAAACAGAACATATATAATTAATTGCAACATAGAGATTTAACTACAAGCAAGATACAAGCTAAAAACAGTTTAGTTATCCTCCAAAAATAAAGCTAAAACCAAGGGTCGAGCTAGGGTTTTCTTACCTTTGATGAAGAGAAGAGGCGATTTCGGCTTAGGGGACTAGAGAGAACACTAACCCTTGGCTAGAAACCCAAAACTGAAACATAGACGTGAGATAAATCATGAAATTCGAAACTCACATGTAAATCATACTAGAAAATGAAGCAAGGGCCTCTTACCTTCAAGATTTCATCTTTTAGAAGATGAAAATAAGCTTTGAATTTCAAAGCTATGAACAACACAAAAATGGGTATGGTAGGAGAGGTATGGCATGGCTTGGGGAGGAAAAAAGATTGTTTCTTTCTTTCCTTGAGGTTGCACGGCTTGAAGACAAGAAGAGAAAAACTTTGGTTTCCTTGAGCTTGAAGATGAAAGGAAGAAGAAGAGAAATGGAGAAATGGGTATCAGCTTGGAGAAGAAGGAAGAAGACTTGTTCTTTTGTTTTGGCTAGGTGACCAATGGATTGAAGGGAGATAAAGGATTAAATCACTTTTAGTCAAAGCTTGCCTTGGAAGCCAACAGATTCAAGGAATAAGGACTAAATCACCTTTATGTCAAAGTCTTGTTTCACAAGTTTGGAAAGTGACCAATGCATAAAGGGAAGGAAAAGGGACTTAAATCTTGGTCAAATCTTACATTGAAAGCTTAAGAAAATGGACAACTTAGATTAAATGTAGAAAGATATTTACCTCACCAACCAATCTAATGGTGAAAATCAATTGGGCTATTCTTAAATAATGAGAATTAGAGGGCTTAATAGAAAAATATTGTAAACTCTTAAAATCATCATACCCTTAATTTATTTTAATAAATCACATTTTAAAATAAAGCATACTCATCTTAAAATAAAATAATTACAAATATTTATTTTAAAATGCATAAAAGAATATTTCTCTTAAAAGAATAATTAAAAAAATGACGTAAGAATCTATGCAACGGGACTTGGGTATTACAACCGAGGCCCCCCCTCGAGCCGATTCCTATCCTGCTTCCCTGCCTCCCTTCTACTGTTCTGTGATGGTGCCTCTCTGGAGTTTCTATCTGAACCCTAGAAGCAGTTGTCTTTGTTTGCCAATGGTACGGTACCCCACCAAGCCCTACGTACCCCACCGAGCCCTACTTCCAATGGTGTAGTAGCCCGTGAGACCTGACTTGGACTTTCGAGCTGTCTTTTTTTTTCTTTTTTACTCTTGTTTCTCTTTGCACAGTTTCTCATTGTTATGCTGTAGCCCCTCCGTTGCAATCGTTCTGGCAGTTGATGAATAAAATACTCTTCTTTTCTATTTTCCCTAGTCCATGGTCTTTTCTTGTGATGCTTGCTTATATTATGTGCACCTTTCATGAGAAGTGATGTACTGGCCGCTTACTGATACTGTGGCGAGTTTATACTTGTTCTGATGACACCCCGCTGAGTACAACTGACTCTTTACACTTAGTGATACACGAGACCCTTTATGGTGTAGCTGGCCTGCGATCTTGTACTCAAGTCCCTCCTTTTGCTTGAGCATGCCACATAGTCAAAGCTGCGACATAAATTCCTTTGGTATACAGAATTGGCAAGGCTTAGCCGATCTTGCCATTCTATGGAAGTGGCCGAGTGACGCACAAGCCAAACTTGCCCAAACCCTTAGTATATCTCCTGCAAAATCAGAACCTGGATACGTGTATTTTACTCGATAATTACCAACATTCCTCGTTGATTTGATATGGTGGTATTCCGAGGCCTTTGCAGGCTTGGATCGATCTTGGTACTGCCCGCATTCTACTGAGGGAGAGGTTCATTCATTCCCTTAGGGGAACTTTCCCACGCGAGGCAATTTCCTCTAGGAGGTTCATCATTCCCTCAATGGAGCATTCCCTAAGGGGAGCTTTCCCATGCGAGTTGTTCTTCCTCGGGGGAGGTTCGTCATTCCCTCAGGGGAGCTTTCCTGTGCAAGGTGATTTCCTTGGGGGAGGTTCATAATTTCATCAGAGGAGCATTCTTGCACAAGATGATTTCCTCGAGGGTGGTTTGTCATACCCTCAGGGGAGCATTCCCTCAGGGGAGCTTTCCCATGCAAGGTGATTTCCTCGGGGGAGGTTGGTTCGTTGATGGAGACTTGTAGTGATTTGTAGTTGTTTCAACAAGATGACAAACAATCACTGGAGTTTGGCCCGTGGCTTAGCACACAACCAATGAACACCTCTCTATTTGATAGTAAAAAATATGTAGGTAACACAGACCATGAAAAATAGAGAGGACAAGGACCTAAAGGAAAAGAGGGATGTGGCAGTGAAAGGACTTATCAATAGAAGGAGAGGAAGGAGGAGACTACCACTGAGGTGGAGGAGGGGTTAGAGCGAGAAGCTGAACACACAGAGTGCACTAGAGAAGCAAGATGCATTTCTATTACAAAAAAATCAGATTGTGGGGTCACTACTGATCAAGACCTTTTTAACCCCATTTGTAACCAAAACGTTATTACAAAGAGACAAAATCTGGGTGGAGATATAGACATGATCAATAATGAGGACAACCAACCCATCCATGAGACAGTTATGAATGGTCCAAAAGTTCCTAACTATTTGATGGGCTTAGACTCAAATAATGCCAGGGGAGTTAGCTTATCCTTCACAGTAGTGATTCCAATAATTGGTGGGCCTCGAGCTACTAGTCAAAGGGAGAAGGGGCAGCACACTGAGGTTATGACTAACCCCTCCAAAGGCCAAGACCTTTTGCCCAAACAGAGTCCCCACCCCACTTGGATGGCCCCAAAACCCTCCATTAATGAGCAATGTGAAAGCAACAAGAGTGGTAGATGGAAAAGAAAGACTAGAGGAAAGGTTAGCACCAGGAGCACTTTTAATGATATCACAAACCTCCAAGAATAAGCAAGTTTCAAGAGGAAAGGATTGAGAGGTGGAAAGGAGGTGGCTACCTTTTCAAAAAAGACCAACATAAATGATGGAGGATTTGAGAACCAATAACCTTTGGTAATGGCTGGTCTCCAACAATGCCACTCCAAATGAGTCTCCTAATGTGGAATTGTCAGGCAGTTGGAAACCATCGAACAATTCGAATCTTTAGGAGGTTGACTAAGAAAAACTATCCCTATTTAGCTTTCATTGTGGAAACTAAATGTAATAAAACCATAATGGATGAAGTGAGGAGAAATATAAAGTTTGATAGCTAATTTGTTGTGGAATGTGTGGGCCAAAGTGGCGGAATATCACTACTATGGAAATGTGGGTGGAAGGTCAAAGTAACCATTTACACCTCTCTTCCTGACTCTTCAAAAATTCAGTGGATCCCTTCAGGAGGCTTGGGTTCGTGGACCTCAGAAGCTTCAATCTAGCTATGCTTGCTAAGCAAAGCTGGAGGATGATACAAGACCCTTCCTCCCTAGTCACAAGAGTGATCAAACAGAAGTTTTTCCCTTAAGAGGATTTATTGAATGCCAAGCTAGGCACGAGTCCCAAATATGCATGGAGAAGTATCTATACAGGGTTATCTTTACTTAAAACAGGCCTATTGTAGAGGGTGAGTAATGAATATAGCATCAGCCTGTGGTCTAAGAAATGGATACCCTCCCTACCATCCATCAAAGTCCTCTCCCCCAGACCTACTGATTACTTGTGTCAAACGGTGAGTGATATAATTGATCCTAGGCTGAGAAGCTAGAAAGAGGAACTTCTACTGGAAATGTTCTTAGAACCAGAGATTAAGGCCATAAAATTGATCCCTATCAGCTTTGGAGTTAGGGAAGACAAATTGATTTGGTAATTCACTACAAATGGGTAATATACAGTAAAAAGTGGATACCATCATCAGAGGTAGTTAGAGGTTGAAGTAGAAGGTGAGTTCTTGAGCAGACATATGGACTTAGCAATTTGGAAGAGACTAGCTCTTGCAGTCAACCTATGTCTTATGGGGTTGTACAGCTGCTAAGGATGTGTGGAACCAGGGATGCATCAAGGTGCAGAAAATGTCCTTCTATAGTGATATGTTTTTCAAAATCTGGTCTATGCTAGTTCAAAAATTGGATCACAGTGAGCTTGAGGAAGAAGCAGTAACTTTGAGGGGGCTATGGTCTAGGAGGAATGTTGTGTTACATGGCAAAGAGATTAAGCACCCCTCCCTTCTATCACAAAGACCCAAAACATAAATGCTATCTTTCAAAGAAGCTAATATGTCTCCTAAGGTCTCCCAACAACAAGCAAACCAGAGGGGGCAAACATGGCTTAAACTAGTAGAAGGAACCTACAAAGCTAATTAGGATGTGGCCTTAAGGGTAGACATAGGTAGAATTGGGGTGGGTGTCTTAGTTAGAGATCACCAAGGTCATGTCATTCGAGCACTAAGGGCATCCAGACCATTAACAAGGATCATGTTTTATGCAGAAGCACATAGGCTCTTGTTGAAAGCAATCTTCAGTAAGGAGCTGGGCCTACGGAATGTATTTCTTGAAGGGGACTCCAAGTAAGTAATCATCCAGCTTCATGGGTAGGATACATACTGGAGCTTGGGAGGTTTGTTAATTGAAGATGCAAAGCAAATTTTGGCAAGCATAGGTAGCTGGGAAGCATCATATGTCTATCAAGAGGCTAACAATGCTACCCATCTATTAGTTAAATTTGTTGTTTTATTATTAGAGGATGTTTATGACATTGAAGAATGCCTTTATTGCATTCAGTCTATTGTAATCTTTGAGTCGTTATAAGCTCGATTAATGAAATTAGTTCCCTTTTTTAAAAAAAAAAAAAAGTAGATAAAGTGAAAGGGGATGATCCAAGGAGAAAATATATTTTGGTACTGAGAGCACCAGTAGTACTCATCACCTTATTTGAGATCTTTAACAATGCAAAGTACTTCATCACTCACGATCTTCCTTTGTTTCAAAATTTCACACATATATGAGTAGTTTTAACCAAGTATTCAGCAAAGGTGTACATATTTTTCGTATTCTTTGTAACAAATGGAATGCTCCCTCATCATGCAATATATATCAAAACTAATCTTACCTATATAGAAAAAAGGAAAAAAGAAACGTAATCGTATAAGTGCACTTTTTAACGTTGGGTTTGGTTTTTGAATCAATCAAACGCAATCCATCTCACCTCATTTCAAACCAATCATTGATAAATGATGAAACCAACAATTTTTTCAACTTTCCATAAAAAAGTTAAACTTATCTCAACCTAATTCATACATTTCAACCTAAAAAGTTAGAGACATTTCAATTTAAAAAAATTAAACTCATCTCAATGGGACCCATAAAATACTACTATTCACAACTCAATTTAATTTATCTCAACATCCAAACGTAGACTTGAGGTTGTTTGCCTCATACTAAGATGTTATTCCTCAATAACGCCGACATGAGTAACAGACGTATTAATTGTTCATCTTCTCTGTTAACAAATATTGGTGCTTTGAGGTTGAAAATGCTAGATTTTAAATGATTCACTTGGATCACAAAGTTGATTCAAGATTCTACATGTAAGGGGAATTTTCCCCTTAGGCCAAAGGCCCAGAAGACAAACCCAAGAATTGGGAGCCCGGTCTAGCTGGGTGGCCCATCTATTCCTCATGTAGTTTATGGCAAGAAGAAGAAAAAAGCACCCTGGTGCATACATCCCCACCATCAAACAATGAGAAGATGAGAGCCTAAAAGCGTACTTGTCTAGGTTCAATAAGAAGCGCATGACGAGAGGTGACCAGGATGAGAAGATAACTCTAGCAGCGCTCCTAAGAGAAGTATGGACCCACTCCCAGTTCATGACAGAGCTGGCAAGGAGAACTCCTACCGAGCTGGCAAGGAGAACCATGACAGAGCTAACAGAGCTATGGGAGTTCATGGATCAAGCCGACAACTCATCAATGTCAAGGACAAGGTCTATGCCCTAACCGAGCCCAGGAGGAAGGAGCTGGAGCTTGTAGACAAGAAAAGGAAGGCCCCAACCAAAGGCAAGGCTCACAAGAAGGAGGAGAGACACTGCCTAACTCTAGGGATAGACGCTGCTTGACTCTAGCCAGCTACCATGCCACTAAAGGGTTTCTCTAGGCAAATGGTCCAACTAGTTGAGACCATCACGCTGTCCATCTAAGTGGACAGCGCCCCCTGCACAGCTTCTATCATGGTCAACTTCTTGGTTGTAAAAGCCCTATCATCTTAGAATGCATAATTGGCCGACCAACTCTCAATAGCCTGAGAGTACTGACATCCACATACCACTTGTAGATGAAGTTCCCAACCTCTGAGGGAGTTGGAGAAATCCGAGGAGAATAGCTTTGGGCATGATAGTGCTATGTGAGGGAACTGAAGCTAAGGCTAGCGGGGTATGCATGATCTGCCCCTCGGCTGCTTAAGAAAGTGAAGCCAATGAGCCACAAGAAGTGATCCCTTCGAGCCTAAGCCACCAGAATGAGGTCAAGTATGTGCGTCACATAAAGCATCGGCAAGTCTTCGTCGATGACTCCTCATGTCGCCCTGAAAGGGGAGTGGGGGGGGTGCATATCACTACAGACGAAGGAAAGCTCAGCCCTCAATGGAGAAGCCCCTATGTGATCACCACCAACAAGCTCTACCCTTCCATTTTACAATTTGGTTTCTACTTGTTGTCCACCAAGTGTTTGATGTTTCGCCTCAACCAAATTGTTTCATGCATTTGTTAATTTATTAGATGCATTCATGTTCATTCATCATTTTACTCTCATTGCATTGTAGAGTTGAGATTCTTCATAGTTGTTAGAGGTTCTTTATCATTGTGGAAGGGTCTTCTCAAGAGTTTTATTCTCATATTCCCACATGGTAGTCAACATGAGTCTAATTCTGCTGACGAGGAGGTTTAAGCCTTGTCAGATTAGTGACAAAAAGGGAGAGTTAGAGGAGCATTGGAGGAGTAGATTGATTTTTTGTTATTATGAAATTTAGGGGGTGTTGAACTAAGTGTGTTGCTGAGGGAGAGTTGAATGAATTTTTTGTGTAGTTAGCCTAACAGGTACACACAACATTTCTAATCTATTTTGCCTCAACCAGTTAGAGATGGCAACGATGAACAGCTAGGTGAACTAGAATGCAAATGGTAGTATCGATGCCAAAAAGTTTGGGACGAAAGCAACAAATTTTACTGGCTTCCAAACACTGTACATCATTCAACAGTGCATTCTAAACATATCCAACTCTAATTGCGGTACGCGTCTTTAGAAAGCAATAGCATTGCTCCCATAGCTGCATAATTAAGTACAAGATTTTCTCATTTTATAGTAGGTTTACTCAGGCGATGCCAACAACGCCACTGCAAGCAATTCCTCCTCAACCTGCAAGCTGGTCACAGAGAGTCGGGGTCAATAGATATATTCTCACATCTAAATGATAATTTCTAAGATATATCGTTACTCCATTGTTGCGAGGTGCTGCTATTTATTGTGGGCTTCTGTTTCATAAGGAGAGCACGCAAGGATGTACAAGATCAAACTAGTACGGAACAACTTGACTACTTGACCTAAGGTTCATTTGGATTGAGATCCTGCGCTTTACTCTTGATGTGTAATCTGTTATTCTTACTCTTCTATTAAGCATGCGGTTGCGAACAATGTTTCAATTACATCATAGATGACTGTTGAGTCCTTGAAATTTGATTTTACTACAATTAAAGCTACCACAAAAGAGTTATCAAAATGTAACAAGCTAGGTATAGGTGGATTCAGTGAGGTTTACAAGGTATTATATTAGTGTTCCTTCACTCCCCAAAAATAGTTTCCATTCTAATCAATGAATGCAAAGCACATCATCAAGGCATAGTTCTAACTGGACAAGAAATTGCTATGGGGGGATTCAATGATTTCATTAATGAGGTGGGTTTGGTTGAAGTGAATTCTGAAGGTAATATGATGTCATGGTGTAATGGATAGCAAGATAGAGCTCGAAGTTGGGCAAAATTGGATTGTACTTTGGTAAATTCTAATTTTTTGCTAGAATTTAAAGGGATTTTGCTTACCTACTTACCTAGACAAAGTTCGGCTCATTCACCTTTGGTGATTACTATGGAGCAAAGAGACCAGCCATATGGGTTTAGTCCTTTTAAGTTCTAGTACATGTGGACTTCTCATGAGTTATTTCATGGTTGTGTGCATGATGCTTGGGGTAAGGACCAGTCTGGTCATGGTACGGTTAGGCTGGCTCAAAAATTGAAGTTTTTAAAAGGGGTTGAGGAGATGGAATAAAGAAGTGTTCAGTTGGACAAGCTCTCATATTCAACGGCTTGAGGAGAGGATCTCTAATTTGGAAGACAAACTGTAGGTTGGGTTCTCTAAAGATGTTGAACTGAATTTGATGGCTTTGAAGGCTGAGTTGCATGGTTAGGAGGGAAGAAACTTGTCCTGCTCAACAAGCCAAACAAAAATGGCTAGATAAGGGGGAAGGAAATTCTCAATTTTTTCGTGCTTTGTCTTCTAAAAATCATAGGGTGGTAAGAGAGATGAAAATAGGTGAAGATAGGTGGCTGAAATCCCCGAAAGAGATTCATTTTGGAGCTATTGAATATTTTCAGAATTTTTTGGTAGTTTCTCCATCTCTGACCGTACCTGATTTATCTTATATGGTTAATAAGGTAGTGAGTTCTTCGAACAATTGGCAAATTCTTGAACTTTCTTCAATCCAAGAGATAAAAGCAGCTGTTTTTTCCATTCCTATTGATAGTATTCTAGGTCCAGATGGATTTAGCTAGGGATTCTTTAAATCTTGTTGGGAGATTGTCGTTGCAGATGTGGTAACTATTGTTAACGATTTCTGTAGAGGAAACCCTCTTCCTCTTATTTGGTATTGATTCCGAAGGTTGAGAACCCGAAAGGTTTTGATAAATTCCGACCCATAAGCCTTTGCTCAATTTTTTATAAAATTTGTACCAAGATTTTAGTGGGTCGGTTATCCTCTTTGATTCCTCGGTTTGTTTCTCAAGAACAAGGAGCTTTTATTCTTGGGCAAAGTATCTTTGAGAATGTGACATCCCAGGTTTTAATAAGAGACCCCATTCGTATTTCTTTTGGATATTATCTGCTTATGGGTTATTTGGCTAAGTGTGAGAGGATTTCTTGTAAAACATTCTCTATTCTTATTTGTTGAAGTGGATCTTGGAGTTCTGAGTTAAAGAACCCACAAGAAAAAATAGAAGATTTAGGTCCATGTAATTAAGCCCTTAAGGATTTTGGCCTTAGAAGGTGCAAGTTGACCAATTGGATAAGGAAGAGGCATGGAGTGTATTACACAAGTACCCTTGGAGAATAATCACTCGCTTAAGAAAAGGGAAGACCTTAGAATTTAGTTTGTGCAACTTGAGCCCAAGTGAAGCTCGCCCTTGAAAGCCTAATGAATTTCGGACCCTATAAGGAAACCTATGCCCATGACCCAAAACGTTGCCACTAGTGCCATGTGTCATACATGTGAGGCACTATGTATCTAGTCTTGATGGTGGACAAAGGGGGAGAGAGAAGTGTAAGGAAGTAAAGGGATGGCTTACACACCTCCACCTAATCTTTTGTCTAAAATTCAAGTTCCAAGGTAGATGCTCTTGGAAAGGGAGACTAGGGAAGATAAGAGTGGGTTTTCTAGGCGATTTGCATGGGGAAACTGAAGGGGCACAAGGGGATTTCAAAAATTTGGCCTACACTCAAGATATCTTCAGTTTTTGCCATGTGTCAACCATACAATGAGCTTCTAGAAGAAAAGATGAAAAGACTTTTGCACAAAGGACTAATCTTCCCTTATAATTTCGGACACCACTATTCCAAGCATAACCGTCACTTGCCACTTGTAACTTAGATTACCAAATGGACCAATGGTACATGAAAGTCCCCTTGGGATGAAGCAAGAGGAAAGGTTCTAGAAGGGAGTGGAAGAGGCAATGCACTAAAATTACCCTTATACCCCTAGGGTTTCGGCCACCACTTGCCACATGCCATGTTTTGAGTTTTTTGAGATGCATAAGGAAGTGGGAGAGTCACCTAGGGAACATGTATAGAAAGAAGAAGCTTCTTGCTTAGGAAAGAGTTAAAGAGACACATGGGAAAAAAGAATGATGCATGGGAAACACGTCACTTGCTACTTGGCAAGCATGCACAAGTCTACAAGGATCAAGCCTAGGGTTAGGTTTATCAAATGACAACTTTGCCCTAGAAATACATTGAATCTGGACCCTATGGAGGAGCATGCCCAAGGAGCCTCTTAGGATTTCAACTTTTGACAAGAAAGCCATGCCACTTGTCCCACATGCACCACCTCACACCACTTGTCTCACATGCACCACTTACCCCCTTTCGAGCCAATTCATGTCCTGCTTCCCAAGCTCCCTCCTGCAGCTCTATGATGGTGCCTTTCTAGAGTTGTTGTTTGAACCCTAGAAGACGCTGTCCTTTTCTATGGACAATATCACACCCTGTCATGCCCTACAAAACACTTCCGAGCTGTTATTTTGACTTGTTTCTCTTAGCATGGTTTATCATTATTATGCTGTAGCCCCTCAATTGTAATTGTTTTGGCAGCTGATGAATAAAATAATCTTCTTTATGTTTTCTTGTTCCATTGTCCTTATCTGTGATGGTTTCACATTATGCATGCCTTTTTGGGGCAACGATGCGCTTTTCGCTCGCCTATACCATGGCAAGTTGATAGTCATTCTGCCGGCACCCTGTCGAGTATAACTGACCCTTTGCCATCATCGATACACAAGACCTCTTATAGTGTAACTGGCCCGAGATCTTGTACGCAAGGTCCCCATCTTTCCCGAACATGCCACATAGTAGAAGCCACGATAGAAATCTACTAGATATGCAGAACTGGCTAGGCTTAGTTGATCTTGGCACGATTAGCCTTGTTGATTTGGAGTGGTGGGATTCCAAGGCCTTTGTGGGCTTGAACTAGTCTTGGGGCTGCACGCATTCCATTGAGGGAGAGGCTCGTTCACTCCCTCGAGGAGCTTTCCCACGTAAGGGAGCATTCCAGCGAGAGGTGATTTCCTCGGGGGAGGTTCGTCATTCCCTCAGGGGAGCATTCTGTTAGGGGAGCATTCCCCACAAGGGAGGATCGTCATCCACTCAGGGGAGCTTTCCTATGCCCGGAAACATTCCCACACGAGGAGCAGTTCCTCGGGGGATATTTGTTCATTCCCTCAAGGGAGTTTTCCCATGCAAGGAGCATTGCCTCGGTAGAGGTTTATCATTCCCTCAGAGGAGCATTCCCTCATGGGAGCTTTCCAATGCGAGGAACGTCACCTCCGGTGAGGTTCATCATTTCCTCATGGGAGCTTTGTCACTCAAGGAACATCACCTTGGGGAAGGTTTATTGTTCCCTCAGGGGACCATTCCAGTGTGAGGTGATTCCTTGATGGAGGTTAGTCCATTGATGAAGAATCGTAGTGCTTTGCAGTTGGGGACTGGTTTTGCAAATTTCCTGAAACAAATTCAACATTTTTATTAATTGACAAGAAATTTATGTTTACGAAAAGAACAAAAAATAAAAACTTGAGAAAAAGTGAACGGCCCCGGTTGTTTCTTTCTTCTTAACGTGTGCCCCTCCTCCTTCCTCCTAGTTGGGATAGCTTACATTTTGACGGGAGCCTATCTCGGCTTCATGTTGGCGCATGCCCACATTGAGTGTCACTTCTCCCCTGGGCTTTAACTCCTGCATGTAGCATTCCCATGCCGAGACCTACTCCCCCCAGATCTCACTGATTCCCTAGTCCATGGGGAACTTGACCCTAGGTGGTAGGTAGAGGTGATGGCCTGTAGCCTGTTGAGTGTCGGGTGGCTGATGATGTCATTGTAGGAGGAGGGAGCCTTCACTACTAGAAAGTCTACCATAGCTAAGGCGATGCAGGGTGGGTTTCCCACAAAAATTGACAAGGCGATTGTTCTTACCGGTTGGACTATTTCCTCCGAGAAGCCTTTGAGCGACATTGGGGCTGGTTAAATCTGAGTCGTGTCTAACCCAATGCGGACGAATGCCTCCCAGAACAAGATGTCTACTAGACTGCCATTGTCGATGAGGATTCTTCTGGTTGTGAAGTTGGTGATCTGCATGGTGACTACCAGTGCGTCATCATGCAGATAAAACACCCCTTCTCATCAACTTCCCCAAAGGAGATCACGGAAGCAGGTGCTTCGTGGGCTGGTGGGAGGCTAAATAGACTTCTCGGTATTGGGCTTCTCTGGCATGGGCCTTTCCTCTGGCTGAAGTTACCCCTCCACTGATGAATCCTCCCGTGATGATGCTAATCTCCCTTGTAGGGGGAACCGCCTGGTGCCCCTATTAAAGGGGTGGGCACAGTGGTTGGCACTCAGTGTTCCTCCACCTTGAGCTCTCCCATCTCCCCTGTTGGTACTCCAGGCTAGGGCTCCTCCTCCGAGGTGGGCCGCTTCTCCTCCCTTACGATGGTGAATGTCGAGTAGTCAAGCCTGTGCAGTACTCCTCTTGTGGAGAGCTCTTCCTTCCTCGGTTCCCGTTGTTTACTCTCCATCTTCTCCCGAGTGTGGCCTTTGGTTAAGGCCTTTTCCTTCTTGTGCGCTCCATCTATCTCCCGTTGTTGGGGCTCAATCAGGGTGTGAAGGGTATCCTTGGCATTGATGAAGTTGTCAGCTTAATCCATGAATTCTCAGAGAGTAGCAGGGGTCTTCTTTGCTAGCTCTGCCATGAACATCAATCGGAGCCAGACTCCTCTAAGTAACACTGCCAGCGTAATCTTCTCGTCTTGGTCTTTCGCGGTCATCCCTCCTTATTTAACCTAGCTAGATAAGTTTATAGGCTCTCGTCCTCCTCTTCATCTCCGGCTAGCCATGAAGTGAGTGAGGAACAAGTGGAATAGTTCATCAAAGTTCTCAATAGATTCAGGTGCTAATGAGCCAAACCATGTTCTCACAAGTCCCTTCAACGTCAGTGGGAAGGTTATGCACACATTAGCTTGTTAAGCTTCTCAAACAGCACAATATTTTCCGTAGCAGAAGCTCTCCTTTCTTATGTGGAATACAAAGTATAATGATCCTCATATATCTCTGATTACGTCCAAAGAATAATATGGTAATTATAACACAGCTTTAGGGTGTCAATTTCACATGAAGACAAATTAAAAGAATAGTAGAAGGAATAAAGAAACTAGAGAAAAATATTAAATGATTAATGGAAAATAAAAATTAACTTTAAATGTAAATTAAAGTGAAGAAAAGTGACTAATGGAATAAATACTCAAATTTGACAAACAGTGGTGTCGGGAATCCAGTATTTTAATTATTTTTAACTCATTAAAAAACTCAATTTCTGAAATTTCCAATTAGAAGGTATAGATTTATAAACCAAATGTAATTTTTTGAAAAATCATTCACCACTTTCAAAATATGTAAATTATTATCCTTATTGAGAAAATCAAACGACGACAATATACTCAATAAGCAATATTGCAGAAAAGAACTAAATCAATATAGATAAATAATTGATCTAAATATAATCAAAGAAACAATCCATTTAATAGAAAAAGTACGACTGAATCTATAAATAGAATAAATTTTATAATTATTCAGAGAAGAGAACATCAACAATAAATTGAGAATGATAAAATAAAATAGTTTTAATAATTGAAAATCAAATACATAAATTAAAAATATTATCTAATATATAAATTGATCTTTAATTTTATTTGAAATTTTAATTATCTATTATAATAACAAAAATTTCAAGAGAGAGAGAGCAAGCAAACGGCGTTCATGGAGTTCTTCAGTTCGTCTCTCCCGTCCACACACACGGCGCTACTGAACAAAACTTTTTTTTTGTTCAAAAAATCTCTGATGCCCTATATTCCTCTAGACCGACTGTCTTTCTTTGCCTTTAGTTCTATGGCCCCATGTCAACTCCTTTCTAAAAGCAAAAACCCAAAAAGTGACATGCTCCTCCTATGTCTCAAAGCCCACAAAAGACCCTGTACGTCTAAAAAAAACCCCCAAGTAAAAGGCTCCTTTGCCTTCAAAAGCAAAAGAAAATGATAATGATTGATGGTCCCACTTCCTTCTTCTTTTCAAATCTGGTTCCGTAGCCATCATTTCCTCCATGCTTCTGTCCAAACAATAAAATAAGATAATGATGACGAGTCCTTAGTGCGAATGAAAACGGCCCATTAGCATTTCAGTGTTGCATGCCTCCAAAATCCCAAGAGCCCCAACGTCCTATGTATAAAAAACCTGGTGCGTTTTTGTTCAAAATAAACAAATAGATAATATGATGAGTCCCAGTTGTAAGTTATGTTTCCCCAATTAATAATAAAATATTTGATATGTAAAATATTATAAAATAATGCTAAAATATATCTTAGTGCGAATAGATATTAAATTCAATAATATAAATTATATCTTATTATTTCTATTCACATTTTAATATTTTAATCAAATAATAAGATATTTAAAATGTTCCACGCACTCATCACACCTCTCAACTTACTCATTATTAGTCCTTAACAATTTTCATACTAAAACAACGAAAGAGACTAAAGAAAATTACATACAAAGGTCACTAAGTCACACTTTCAGATTTATATGTCAATACAATCTTAAGAATTCCATAACCCTACCACAAGTAATCCACCTATAGTCAACTACAGAGTGTGAGTGTGTTCCAAACTATATCCACATGAAAGTGTTTTGTGTGAGACTTCCACCACTCTTTGCAAAAGCTTACTTAGGATAAGAATGATCAACAAAAATTATTGTAACATGGCTTGGGTTCGGCCAATATTAAAAAAAAAAAAAAGGATGAAAACGATTCAAAAACTTTCAAGTACATACAAAGAGAATCTTATTAAATATCTCAGTAGACCACACTTCTCATTTGATGTACTCTTCAACTTTTGAGATCATCAAATAATATTACTTTTTCTTCTTCTTCCTCTTCTCTTTTTCTTCTTCCTCTTCTCTTCTTCTTCTTTTTTTTTTAATACAATTTTCTCTCTCTTTTCTTTTTTAACAATTTGATGAACAAACACACGCCATTTTGGTATTCTCGTCATTTCTATCCAACCTTGACTTTTTTTCTTTTTGTTTTTGAAGCTCACTTAATTGAACACTTTGCAACTTGTACACTTCTCTTCTTTTCTTTTTTTCTTTTTTAATTAAAAATGATAAAATAACATAAAGAAAATACAAATTCCACACCTAGTATACACTTAGAAGTAAAAATGGTAGAAATATTAGTGTATAGGTTATACTCCAATGTGGACAGGCATGGATGATATGGGCATATAAAAAGAAAAAGCTATATGTGTTTATTGGCTCAAAGTTTGCTACTAGGGATCTATGATGGAAATGGTTAGCTTGAAAGGCTTAACGTTGATCCTAAATTGACCTTCATCATATCCCAAGTGTATCTACCATTTAACAACAAACCATGTAATAATATTCTTAAAAGAAGTGTCCAATTCAACATATCAATGAACACTTATTATAATTTACTGCAATTATAGGCTCTCAATTCTCTCCAAACTTATATGAATACTTAAGCAAAAGAGTTCTTTAGTTACATGTGTCAAACCACCATCTTACCACAAAATTTGGATGAGTGTATTAGGGGTTCTGTGAATGCTTCGGTAAAAAATCATTATGGTGAGTTTGGTGAAGTCATGAAGATGACTATGAATAAGAATGAGTATACATGTAAAAATGATACACGTGTGATGCAAATTTTTTTTAAAAAAAAATTGACACATGAAAATATGCCACAGAGTCCAACAAGTATTTTAAATAATGAATTTGCACCACTAACTACCCCCAACTTAAATGAAACATTGTTTTCAATATTTAAGACTCAAAATTGAATGAGGAGTGACTAAAAATGGTAGAATATACCTGATGAATGACGTGGGTAGCTTGCTGAGTACCAAAGATGGTAAAATGAAATGACAAAATTAAAACTAACCTCCAAACAAAAATAAAGAAAACGGCAACAAACAAAACAGAAAATAAAGAAAATAAGTGAAAATAAAAATAAAACAAAACAAATAAAGAAAAACATACATGTGTGGTGTGGTCAAGGTTGATAGATCGGATTCACAAGTGAAATGTCTTCCACTTCCGGAACTTACCTATCAATTAATACTTTAAGGCGTTGACCATTTACTTTAAAAATCTGACCATCATTTGGATTCTCTATTTCTACCGCCCCATTCGCAAAAACATTATTCACTATAAAAGGGCCGGTCCACCTAGATTGAAGTTCTCATGGGTGCTTATGGGGTTCATAATCATATAAGTATACTTGTTCATTAGGCTCAAACCTCTTCCTATGAATATTTTTACTGTAAAATGTTTTCATTTTAACCTTATAGATTTTAGACTTAGACAAATGTTTCAATTTAACTCTTGATGCTTTCATACTTACAGGAATATGTTTTTCACCTTTCTTAAACAACTCTTCGAATTTCTGTTGTTAAGCCTGTGTGCCATAAAAAAACACAAATATCAACAACATCAGATGAATCAATAACAGTATCAAACTCAGAATTAACAAGGGAATATTCAATAGGATCAAAATCATGAGTTGTATGAATTTCCTTATCTATGAGTATGTCAATCATGTAAGTTTGGTGGCACTCGCCATCCTCTATTGGTTGTTTTTCAATATAGAAAATATTCAACTTGAGAGTCATATTTCCAAAAGGCTTCATTAGACCATTCCTGTAATTAATAAGAGTATTAACAGTAGTAAGGAAATGTCTACCTAAAATTAAGGGGATTTTAGAATTAGAATCAACAACAAAACTAGTGTCAAGGATTAAGAAACTAACAGAATAATAAAATTTGTCAATTTGGATTAAAATATCCTCAACCATTCCTCTTGATTTCTTAACTGAATGGCAGTCAATTGAAGCACAACCAATCAGCCAATTTGCTTAATTTTACCCAAACTAATCAGCAAATAAATGGAATAAGGAATCAAATTAACGGAAGTTGGCATTGACCCCTTTCAAATTTACTTGCACAACTGGGGTGTGGATTGAGCTTCAGAAGGAAACTTGCCATGCTCATTCACACTCAAGGAGCTCATTATCTTTGATATATGACTCTTTATCTCTTTGTTTTCTTCAACAACCTGCGTAATTAAAGAGTCATACTGGAATCCTTTACAGTGTGGCTATGCATGGAGGGTGGAGGTAATCCTAAAAGGTCCTAGTGGGTTGATCTCCATGTTTACTCATTTCTTCAGAATTAAAAAAATTATCAAACAAATTATTAGAAAAATTAGACTCTAACTCTGACTCTAACATAGGTCTACAAGTAAACCGACTCAAGGTGTCTCTATACCTGTGCATGCAAGGTAGAGAACAACGCGACACTTAAAAAACTACAAAAAGAAAAAGAAAATAAATAAAGATGCAGTAATCTAAAAGAATGAACGAAGTTATCGCCTTGACAAACTGTTGAAAAAAAAACTATCTCGCAATTCTTCTACTGTCTCCCTGTCAGCGATGCCAAAATTTGATTACGCCTAAAGAATAATGTGATAGTTGTAGCACAGCTTTGGGGTGTCAATTCCACAATGAGACAAATTAAAAGAATAGAAGAAAGAATAAAAAAACTAAAGAAAAATATTAAATGATTAATAGAGAACAAAGATTAATTTTAAATGCAAATTAAAGTGAAGTAAAGTAACTAACGGAAGAAATACTCAAATTTGACGAACAGTAAAGTATCGGGAATCCCTTGCACATATCCAGTATTTTAATTATTCTTAACTCATTGAATAACATAATTAGGAACTCAATTCTCAAAATTCTCAATCAGAATGTATAGATTTATAAATCAAAATTAAACCAAATGTAATCCTTTGAAAAATCATTCACCACTTTTAAAATACGTAAATTATTATCCTGATTAAAAAATCTAACGACGACAATATATTCAGGGAGTAATATTGCAGCAAAGAACTAAATCAATATAGATAAATAATTGATTTAAACATAACTAAAGAACCAATCTATTCAATAGAAAAAGCCTGACCGAATCTATAAATTGAATAAATTTAATTATTATTTAGAGAAGAAAACATCAACAATTAATTGATAATGATAAAATAAAAGAATTTTAATAATTAAAAATCAAATAAATAAATTAAAAATACTATTTAATGCACAAGTTATTCCCAATCTTATTTAAAAATTTAGTTATTATATTTTAACAAAAATCTCAAGAGAGAGAGAGCAAGCAAACGGCGCTCATGGAGTTCTTCAGTTCGTCTCTCCCGCCCACACACACACACACGGCGCTGCTGGTTCCCAGCCGAACAAGAACCTATTTTTTTTTATCAAAATCTCTGATGCCCTATATTCCTCCAGATCGACTGGCTTTCATTCCCTTTAATTCTATGGCCCACGTCAGCTCCTTTCTAAAAGCAAAAACTCAAAAGTGACATACTCCTCCTATGTCTCAAAGCCCACAAAAGACCCTGTACGTCTAAGGAAAAAAACCCCGAGTAAAAGAGACTCTTTGCCTTCAAAAGCAAAAGAAATGATAACGATTGATGGGTCCCACTTGCTTTTTCTTCTTCTAAAATCCGTTTTTTTTGTTTTTTTTAAGCAAGCATATATTGATTGAGGTGAAAGTCCTTAAAGTACAAGAGTAGTGTTCAAAGGTTAATTATACAATATCGGAGGATTATTATAGAGAAATACTTTTTGTAGTCGAGAAATACAGTCGGCGTGCAGTCGTGGAGAAAAAAGTGAATTAATACAGGATCTATATGAAAAAAAAAATTATTTTATAACTTTTTTTTATTCATGTAAGTCCCCCTGAATATAAAATAATTTTTTTATAATTTCTTTTTATTCATTCCATACAGCCGACTGTATGCCGACTGTATTTCCTGACTGTATCTAGCAAAACCCTTCTTTCTAATCTAAAAACTAAGCAAGAAAAGAGGGATCCAGTTCAAGAGTATTGCTCCAAATAAAAGTTTTGAAGCAGTCCATTAATTGCATAAAGTTATCACGTGTATATCAATTTTGAGATCGATGTATTTTAATAACTTTCCATTCATGAAAATTGCAGAGCAAGTATTTGATGTCTTCTTTTCAAATCTGGTTCGGTAGTCTTCATTTCCTCCATGCTTTTGTTCAGATAATAAAATAAGATAACGATGATGAGTCCTTAGTGCAAATGAAAAGGGCCCATTAGCATTTCTATGTTGCATGCCTCCAAAATCCCAACAGCCCCAACGTCCTAAGTATTAAAAACCTGGGGCCTTTTTGTTCAAAATAAAATAATAATAAAAATAGAAAATTAGATAATATGATGAGTCTTAATTGTAAGTTATCTCTTCCTAACTAACAATGCAATATATGAGATTTAAAATATTATAAAATCATGCTCAAATATATTTCAATATGAATAGATATTAAATTTAATAATATAAATTATATATTATTATTTATATTCATATTTTAATATTTTAATCAAATAATAAGATATTTATAATGCACTCTCGCACCCATCAATCTCACATGATGAAACCATAATTAATATTTTTGTTGTGCTCAGCGTACATAGATGCCGTCCGTTATGAGTATGACACGAAAATGGGGAATGTTGCGGGATGTCCTACGTACAGAGTAGATTGCAGTTAATCTTTTTTTGTTTTTCAAATTGGGATTTTCTTTCATAATAATTCTTATCAATCAAATCCAGTCGTATCTATTCTTTTTTTCGTTTCTGTTTTGGAGTTATTTCTTTCTCATGTTGTATGTGATAAGTTGTGATTTGTAAGACAAATGTGACTGTCTCAAGTTAATTTGTAGTTGGCTTCCCTTTCTAAGACAACGATGCTTTTGGTTTTTGCAGAAATTAAGAGAAACACTACAATTTGAACTGCCGTCTTCGTTGTTGTGCCCACTCTTGTTGTTATCATATTTGTCGTCAATATTATTTATTTATTTTTACGATTGAGGAAGCGTAAGGATTATTTTGAAAGTAAGTACAACATAGATAATTTATTTCCCGTTATTTTTGAGATTTTGAAGGCTATTTTTAAAAACGGGTGAATAGTCGGCCTATTTTCAACAGCAAATGTTACTCAAGTCATGATCAAGATATAAGCTGTATTTATATCTAGATGCTTTCATCAGTCATGCAATAAGATATGGTCGCATCGGATTCAGCTGGTCCACAAAAAAACATGGATGTACGTATAAGGCGGTTCATCCCACTGTTTGGAATTTGCAACATCGTGCACTTCGGGATTTGAAATACTCAAGTCATGCAGAAATAGGTACACTTTCCTCGTTCATCTTTCACTAATCAAAGTTACATTAAAAAAATAATCAGAAATACGAGATGAATAGATAAAGTGAAAGGTGGTTGTCTTTAATTGGTTTTTGAGAGGATCGGAAGAGACACTACAACAAATATGACTTTTAGTGACAGATTATAAATAGTGACGGTTTCCAAACTGTGACTAAAACGTATTTACTGTGACGGTTTGTGAGAACTGTCACTAAATGTTGGGCAAGAATTTCAAAACGTTCGGACGTTTCCCATAATACGTTCGAACGTCATAGTAACGTTCGAATGTTATGTATATTTACGTGCGAACGTAAAAAAATTAGCGCGAACGTTCGAACGTTTTAAATATTTACGTGCGAACGTGAATATATTAGCGCCAATGTTCGAACGTTAATGTGATAAAGTTCGAACGTTATATGTAAAATTACATAAATTAACCATAATATATATTTTTTTTAATAGTAAGGTTGAGTAACGTTATATTAAAAAAAATTAAGAGTAGAAATTAAGCTACACAATACATACATTAAATATTTGTGTCCATTACATATGTCGAAAATAAAAAACGTTCGAATGATAAATTTTTACAAATCACTTTCAGAACTGCTGGTTTACAAAAGATCGAAACTCCTCAGTCAATGTCTCAACCTTATTGTTTAGCACATCTACATGATGTGCAATCTGTCTATCGATCTGTCGGTCTATATGCGCCTTCATATCTGTCATCATTGTATCAACCCAAGCAGGTCGCACATCCCCAGCAGATGTAACTCCCGGCTGCTGACTAGTACTCGCCGACGGGCGAGCAACATCGGCCCCAGACTCAGTCGGGGGAACAAGATCTGGCATAGGACCAGACTGACGCCGAGCTGAGCCTCTCCCCTGTCCAATGCTCCGGCGGTGTGTGGTTATGTCGATAGGGCTTATCTGGTTTATCACCATCTCCTCCGCCTGGAGTGGCACTCCCCGGGCTAGTAATAAGCGGCTGATGATGACTCCGTATGGGAGATTATCCGTGGTAACGATGCTGGCCTCGTAACGGATCCGCTCAAATATAACAAGGGGCAAGTCAATGGACTCACCACGTGCCAAGCCAATCAGGAACTGTGCACGAGCCCGACTGAATGTGCTCTTATGTGCCACCGGGTCTACATTTGTTGCAACAAAAATGTGCAACATGCGAAAGAAAGGCAGCAGCTGATTCTGGCTGAAGGAGTTCGGCCTATCGAGCTTTGTGCGGTCCGTGCCAGTGAGGATGTAGAAATCCTGGTCCTGCTCATCGTCACCAACCTCAGCAGCAATAGGATTGCCCTCGGGTCGATCTTCTTCATGACTGGGCATAAACTCAACAGGGCCCGAAGATGAAGCAGAAGCAGCTGGATCTGCCTCGAATATGCCCGGGGAAAATGCAGCTGCTATGTCATCAGCCTGAGCAGCTGTCGACTCAGGTAGCATACGCGGAATCTGGAGCAAGTCGGCGAGAACATCCGCCGAGAACTGAAACTGTACACCGCGTACACTGAGAGTATGGGATGATGCATCGTTAGGCATGGTGGCCATCCCAATGTAAAACTCTCGAACCATTGTGGGGTAAATCTTTCCCCTCAATGTGCATATGGGGCCCCAGCCTCTGGTGACGAAGACGTCTCTCAGCGTCTTTTGCTCCCAGCTGAGCTCATCAAACTCATTAATGAGGATTTCTCGTTCCCCCATAACAGTTCGTGCCCCCAGTCGAGCGATGTCCGGATTGCCTCCATCCCTCCCTCGCTTCCTTGTCGTCATATACTGAGCTATATCCTGAAAATAAAAAAAAATATATAAGTTATAACATTTTAAAAAAATGATTATAATCACAGATACATACGTATTATGACATATATGGATTATACTAAAAATTAAAATATCATCCTTATAAATTTACATAATTTTGCGAGTAAAACTTTTAAAGAAACTCACTTTTTCAATATATAAAATAATAATACCTAAAAGAAACAATATAAAAAAATTTTATATTGTAAACGTTCGAACGTTAATACAATGTACGTTCGCACGTTAAAATACGTCCGAATATACAAAGATGAAACGTTCGGACGTTTTTATCGAACGTTTCATTCAAACGTTCGATAAAAACGTGCGAATAAGTTCATTACGTCCGAACGTATTACCTAAACGTTCGGACGTAATGAATTTGAATCGTCATACGTTAGGACGTTCTTACTAGCCGAAGAAGACCAACGGATTACGTTCGAACGTTTTATCCAACGTTACGTTAAAGCGTTGGATAAAAACGTTCGCACGTAAAACTAATACGTTCGCACGTAACAATATAACGTGCGAACGTATTGAATACAAAAGGTCACACGTTCGGACGTTGTGTCGTGACGTCCGAACGTTACGACACGGAATCGCTGAGTCGACTCAGCCATTACCGAAAGCTTCGAAACGCATGTTTCGAAGCCACAAACAACCAAAATATGAATTTCAAAAGATGGGAAATGTTTCTACGGTCCTATTCTATCATTTTACTGCGAATGGTGGCCGGAAATGCAAGTTTTATAACCGGGCTACGGTGGGTTTCGAATTTTTGAAACCCACCAATTAAAAGCAAGGAAATAGAAGAGGGAGAGGGCACATTACCTTTTAGTGACGGTTGCGGTGGCGGATGGCGACGGTTGCGGCGGCGTGCGTGGCGGAGAGGATGAGAGAGTTTGAGTTTCCGGACCGGTTTCGTACAAGTTATGGCCTGGAAACCGTCGTGTTTGGCCTTATATACAGTTAACGTCCGAACGTTAATTAATTAACGTTCGGACGTTAACTCCACATGCGAACGTTATGTATATCACGTTCGGACTTAAAATCATACGTGCGAACGTATAACTTTTACGTTCGGACGTTGTGTTAACATGCGAACGTGCGTCTATTATGTTCGGACGTCAATCAAAACGTCCGAACGTTTTGGTTATAACATTCGAACGTTGTTACACTATATATTATATTATATATATTATATAATATATATAATGTAATATATATTATATTACCTATATATTACTATATAATATGATATATAATATATAATATTATATATTATATAATGTATAATATTATATACGTATAATATACGTATATTATATACTATATAGTGTTATAGTGTATGTAGTTTTAATACGTATATAGTGTTATATACGTATTATTGAAACCGTTATTATATAGTATATATTATATAGTAGTATATAATGTTAATATATATAGTATATATTATATAGTAGTATTATATAGTTATTTATATATCCAATACTATAGTGTATATACTATAGTATCTATATAATAACTATAGTATATTATATAGTAATTATATAGTCTATAATATATATATAGTATATACATATAAAGTATATGTATAGTATACTAAGTATTACACTATATTTGTAGTATATATACTATATTATATACAAGTAGTATATATAACATAGTACTAGTACTATATTATATCTATAATATATTTACTATATAATATATTATACGATATTATATAGTTATTATATATAGATAACATACTATATAATACTTATACTATATTATAGACTATAATATAGATAATATAGTATATAATACTTATACTATATTATAGACTATAATATAGATAATATATTATATAATATTTATACTACATTAGTATATAACTATATTACTTTAATATAGTTATTAGATATACTGTATTAAAGTATACTATACTAGGATAATATACAATTTTTCCAATATAATATATTATAATATACTTGTTATAACTATAATATATAATAAGTATATTATATATTATAGTTATAATATAATATATATTTTATATATATTATATTTATATAAAGTTATAATATATAAATATAATACATTCTTATATAATATTTATGTTATATATTATATAATTGGTACAAATTATATATTAATTAATATTGTATAATTTATAATTTAATAAATAAGTATATTATGAGGAATATACTAAATATATAATATGTAAATAATAATATTAACGTTCGAACTTAAATTCGGACGTTCGGACGTTATAATAAATTCGGAGGGAAATTTCCCGCTTAAACCAAATTTGCACAGTACGTTCTAACGTACTATATTAACGTTCGAACGTTACTGACGAATACGTTGGATGGACGTACATACGTGCGAACGTACTGTATAATTATAGGGCGGGATAATTTTACGTTCGAACGTTAATGCTTAAACGTTCGAATGTAAATCAAACGTCCGAACGTTCATTAATGAACGTCCGAACGTTAATTGCATAACAAGCAGAAAATAAAACTTTCACGCACGGGAAAGCAGATTCATTTCTGCTTTCCTCCGTGCGTGTTAGAGTGAGAGACAGAGAGAGTTTTAGAGAGACGGAGTACTAAAGGAAGTGGAAAGCAGTGGGGAGAGAGAGAGTTTTAGAGAGAGGAAGAGAAGAAGTGGAGGGTTATAGTGAGCATATGTTTGCAAAGGTATTTTTTTAAGCATTAAGGTAAATGGTTTTTCTCATTTTTTATTTGTAATATACATGATAATTATCAATGTTTTATTTCATATATATTTAACTAACTAGTATTGTGTATTTTTTGAAGGATCATTTGTTGTGAATTGTTGAGAAGTTGTGATTGTTGAAGAAGAATTTATTTAAAGCACAAGGTATATATACTAAACTCTATTGTTATATTTTATTGTGGATATAATTTGTGATTAAGTTTGTGTTGTTTGGATGAATTAAAAAGAAAAATTATTGTTATTGAATATGTTTATTCTTAATGTGATAATGTTTTAGTATAGTGTATGTTTTTGAATAATAATTATTTGTTAGTTTATGTGTCTATTTTAATAATTTGTTGTTATAAAAGAATATATATAACAATTTATTTAATAAATAAATTGTTATATTATTTGTGTAAGAATAACAATTTTGGTATATAATTTATTGGATGATCATAATTATAAATTATAATATTACAATTATAACTATTATATATATAATTAGTTAAATAACTAATATAATAAATTATCACATGACCCTAAGTGTCAATTATAAGGCATAACTATTTAGTATATATAAAAAATCGTATTACTAAAATTATAATATAAATAAGTATTATAAAATAATAATACTTATTTATCTAATAGCTCAATAATCCTAAATATTTTATCTAATAATATATAGTATAGAGTATATTAGTATTAATCCATAATAATAATTATCATGTAATGTATAGTATAAAAAAATGATTAATAAGAAATAGATAAGTAATTATAATAATAGTTACTTATTTAATAACTATATTTTATTATAATAATTATAATAATTTTGGCAATAATAGTAATAATTATATAATAAGTGTTATTAGTAACTTATATTTGTAATTATAAGATATTTTATAGTAGTGTTATATATTATATAGCTGATAAATGACATATAATATAATAAATAAGGAATTATATAAGTCTACAAATAATTTCTAAGTGTTATCAATCATTAATAATATAAATATTATTAGTACATCGGTATAATTCAAACAATGTGCGCTAATTTATTTGTAGACTTTTTTGTTAGATATTGTATAACATTGAATAAATAACCTTAGACCCGTTTGGGAATTAGTGTACATTTAGGTGTACATTAATTCCTGAATTGTCCAGTGTGGACAGTTTGAGATTATATTATCTGTATTGCACATAAACGTTATTCATACTTGGAACGTTTAGTATGAAATTTCGGTGTCTTCCTCATTTGTTCTTTGGGTATACTGTTCTTAGGGTCATAATCCCTATATGTGAACATGTATACTTGGAGAACTATGAGGAAGTGCTGCCGAAATTTTTACTAACGTTCAAAGTAGTAGAGTGACGGGAATTGTGCAATATGGAGAATATAATCTCGAATGAGATAGGACCAACTACCTTGAGAAAGAGTACTTTGAACATGATGTATCATGACATGCATGTGTATTTAACTTTACCTTAATTACTAAAAAATTAGATGTTTTTAGAAATGGATAAAAGTTGGATGCGTCTACGCGATAGACTTGGAAAAGATTACATACCCTATGTGCGTGGAGTAAGGGCTTTCATTGATTTTGCAAAGGCGTCTGCTGATAGTCGTGGTTACATTAAGTGTCCATGTCGAGGTTGTAAAAATTTGTGTGCGATCGGATTGGATGAAGCTGAAAGTCATATATTTGTGAATGGTATGGATTTGGGCTATACTCGATGGGTACTGCATGGTGAGTCGTATGCTGAATCAGCGGATGACTTATTCAGTCAGCGGAAAAATTTGCACAACGTGGATGATGATTATGAGCGAAATGAGATGGAGGAGATGTTGAGTGACATTGGAGCTGGGATGTTTATGGATGAGGTTGACGACAATGACTCAAGTGGGCGACGGAATGATTCAGATAATTTTCCAGAAATGTGGGAAGATGCAAAGCATGAGCTTTATCCAGGTTGTACAAAACATTCTAAAATGTCGTTTATTGTGCGGTTGCTTCACATAAAATCATTGTGTGGAATGTCAACCAAAGCAATTAACATGGTATTAGACTTATTTAAATAAGTGCTTCCCGAAGGATCTGCATTGCCGAAGAACTTTTATGAAGCGAAACAGTTGAGAAAGGGATTAGGATTTGAGTATAAGTCCATACATGCGTGCAAGAATGATTGTGTTTTATTTTGGAATGAGAACGAGGAGAAACAAGCATGTCCTGTATGCGGAGAGTCGAGGTGGAAGGATAAGAAAAGCGTTCCGGTTAAAGTATTGCGATATTTCCCATTGAAACCCCGGTTGCAAAGATTATACATGTGTAAGAAAATAGCTCACGATATGAAGTGGCACAAAGAGAAAAGAGTTCAAAATGATGGATTTATGAGGCACCCTGCTAACTCACTTGTTTGGCAATCTTTCGATAATCAGTATCCAGAGTTTGGGATAGAAGCAAGGAACGTGCGTCTCGGACTCACAACTGATGGATTCAACCCTTTTGGAAATATGAGTACAAGTTATAGCACTTGGCCTGTAGTGTTGATTCCGTACAATCTTCCACCATGGAGGTGCATGAAGGCGCCCAACTTTTTGTTAACTTTGCTTATCCCCGGCCCGAGATCACCTGGGAATGACATTGACGTATATTTGCAGCCGTTGATTGAAGAGTTGAAAGAGTTATGGGAAGCAGGCGTCAGAACTTATGATGCATTCACATCAACAACTTTTCAGATGCATGCTGCGGTAATGTGGACGATAAATGACTTTCCCGCATATGGGAATCTTTCTGGCTGGAGTACTAAAGGAAAGTTAGCGTGTCCGACGTGTAATAAAGAAACTACTAGTGAGTGGTTAAAATATTCTCAAAAGTTGTGTTTCATGGGTCATCGACGTTATCTACCAACTAATCATGCATGGAGAACAGAATCCGCTAAGTTTGATGGACGCGTAGAAGATAGAATTGCGCCAAATGAGTTGTCTGGGGAAGAGATCCTGGAACAATTGGTACATGTGGCAGCGAACAATTTTGGCAAAGGTTGGGGAAAGAACAAGAGAAAACGAGGCGTAGCAGAATTGAATTGGACAAAGCGTAGTATTTTTTTTGAGTTGCCGTATTGGTCGTCCTGCATGTTGCGACATAGTTTGGATGTAATGCATATTGAGAAGAATATTTGTGATAATATACTGGGTACATTGATGAGCATCAATAAAAAGACGAAAGATACGATTAAGACAAGGAAAGATCTTGAGAGAATGGGAATTAAACATAATTTGCATTTACGAGTGGATGGTGATAGGGTGGTCATGCCGCATGCATGTTTTACAATGACAAGGGAGGAGAGGATGGACTTCTGCAAATGGTTGCAAGGTGTGAAGTTGCCAGATGGTTATGCTTCAAATATCAGTAGATGCGTAAGTCATGATGACTGGAAAATTGGTGGACTGAAAAGTCATGACTGTCACGTATTTTTACAGAAGTTATTACCGGTGGGAATTCGTGGGAAGCTAACATCTCCTGTACGTGTTGCCATAACTGAACTGTGTATGTTTTTTAAGGATTTGTGTGCTCGGGTAGTGAAGCGAGATATGCTGCAGAAACTGGAAGAAGACATTGCTACTATACTATGTAAATTTGAGCAAATCTTTCCACCGTCATTTTTTGATGTCATGGTCCATTTAGCAATACATTTACCTCGGGAGATCATGTTGGGTGGACCAGTATAGTTCCGTTGGATGTATCCAGTTGAAAGATATTTAGGTCGACTGAAGCGCACTGTTGGGAATAAAGCCAGAGCTGAGGGTTCAATAGCAGAGGCCTATATACACGATGAATGGTTAACATTTTGCTCTTTATATCTTCGTGGTGTTGAGACACGATTTATTCGTCAAGAACGAAATGCTGATCTTGCTGCTCCGCCTTCTCGTGAGCTATCAGTGTTTTCTCAGAATGTACGACCTTTGGGTGCACAAACGGGTTACGATTTACTTGATACAGAGTTGGGTAAAGTTCGGTGGTACGTACTAAATAATTGTCAGGAGATTGATCACTATCTCAGGTATGTCATTGTACAAGGTTTAAATAATTCTAAAGATTATATACAACTTTAACTATTGTTATGTAAAATAATATGATAATATATACTATACAGTGAGCACATGAACAAACTTAAGATGGAAGGCGTCGAGGATATAGTGGCAAGACATGAGTCAGAATTTTCTGGATGGTTTGAACAACGTGTATGAACTAAACTCTATACTATATGTTACATGATGAAAGTTTTAACTCTAGCTAATATTTAATAAATGACATTATTTAAATTGTTAGATATTGGAACAACGTGCTCGTGATCCCGAATCAGTCTCTTTTGAATTGTATGCATTGGCCCGTGGTCCATCAAACAGAGCACTTCAATACACTGCATGCACAGTTCGAGGTTATAGATTCCATACTCTGGACCGTGAACGTAATAGAAAAACTCAAAACTGTGGTGTCTTGGTCGAGGGGAGTCATGGAACAGATGATATTGATTATTATGGTGTCATTCGTGATATTATCGGATTGAAATATCTGGGTGGGTCTATAACATATGTCTTCAAATGTGATTGGTGGGATCTAGGCGGTGGTCGGGATTCGATATATAGGGATAATCATTTTACAAGTGTCAATACTGCATCTAAATGGTACGAAGATGATCCATTCGTACTGGCTTGTCAAGCTACTCAAATCTATTACTTGATTGATCCAATGAAAAGTGCTGATGAAGATAGTGGAGAGATAACTTGGCGAGTTGTACAAAAATTTGTCCCTCGAAATATATATGAAGTAGGAACGAGTGCAGATTACGATAATAGTGGAGATGAAGATGACACTCTAAATGTAGAGGCCTACCAGGAAGATGGAGGAGGGGGTATTAACTTATTTGTTGACCTCGGTGCACTCGAGTTGCTCCCCTTATGTAGAGATGACGTCCCACTCATCCATCTCGACCCGTCTTCATTAAATTATCACTCAATTGAAGAAAGTGAGAAAAGTACAGAAGAAGAGTCAGAAGAAGAAGACGAACAAGAATCCGGGGGGGAAGTGGATAAGGATGACGAACAAGAGCTTGATGATGATGACGAAGATGTTATACAGAGACATTCTGAAACAAACATGGAAAATACATCCGAAGATGAAGACTAAAAGTACTAAAAAGTTTATTCATATACAGCCATTATAGAATTTTATAATAAATATAAATTTATTCTAATAATATTTTTTTGTTATATATAATCATTTCCAAGTATGCCGCCAAAAAGACAAAGGAGAAATGTGCCTCCTCCACCTAGTCCAAGTCCTGAACCCATTGAGGACTCCCCACCTGAGGAGTCTGTTCCCGAAGATGAAGTTAACATTACAGAGAACGATGCACAGTCGACACCTACCGGTAAGGAATGTTTACGTTAATACTATATATACTTGAAGATGTTTGTTTCAATAAATAATATATATAACCTTCAAAATTATACTATCATCTATTAGTTGATGAACAATTGGCTCGTCGCGGTCGTGGCTATACACGCGGCATCTCACTTGAGAAAAATCGAAGGCATGGTAAATTGAAAATCACAATTCCTGATAATTCCACTGGAGGAGTGAATGATAGTGCAGCAGCGCTTTCCTCCTATATTGGCACAGTAATTCGAGCTTACGCTCCATTTTATGTGCGCTCCTGGAGAGATGTGCCGAATGAGATTAAGGAACACATTCGGAATCGTGTGCTGGTGAGTTTACTTATTATATCATTTTTTTCACCTACATTAGTTTATTA
Organism: Carya illinoinensis; assembly: GCF_018687715.1. Taxonomy (NCBI): domain Eukaryota; kingdom Viridiplantae; phylum Streptophyta; class Magnoliopsida; order Fagales; family Juglandaceae; genus Carya; species Carya illinoinensis. The sequence goes on from NC_056766.1 coordinate 36,288,279, forward strand.
TATTTTTAACGTTCCTAATTTATAATTAGGATGAATTTGACCTCGACTTTGGTCGTAGCGAGGATTTGAGAACTGTGAATGAGTTAATGGCTACACTATTCCGACGTCACAAGGGACGATGTCACGACCATTTCAAGAAATTTGAGACGTTTGAAGAGACTGCACAGTCCCCTTTCCAGCAGATGAAATTAGACGACTGGATAAAGTGTTGTGATCTTTTTGCCTCTCCAGAATATCAGGTATTATAGAATTATTTTCTATAATTATTTACATTTATATTTGTTGTTTATATTATATGTATGTACATATATTACAATTAACGGTGAGAATTATTTTTGTAGCACTTAAGTTCTACAAATGCAAATAATAGATCTGCTCTGACTATTCACCATCGTGCTGGTTCAAGATCATTCCATCGTCTTGCTGAAAAAATGGTAATTAATAAACGTAATAATTCATATTTTTTCTTATTATTCTTTTATATAAGTACTAATATTGTCTTTTTCAAATTGCTAATGTCATTTTCTTAGAAACGTGATGATCCTGAAACTTTTCCCTCATTCATGTCTATGCTGCTGCTCACACTAATGAGCATAGTGAGTGGATGGATCCTGCAGCTGCAATTAATTATGTAAGCGGTGTTCCTTTTGTTGAATAAATTATGTAACATGTGATTAAATTATTTTTTATTTGTATTTCTTTTAATATGTTACTTATTGTATGTTTTGATCTTTCAAACTGCAGGGAAAAATGATGGAGATGCAGTCAGCTTCTGGGGATTCCTCTCCTAGTGACTTGGACATTTTTTCACAGGTGCTTGGGCCCAACTCTAGTATGGCAAGAGGTTTGGGACGATCTTTCAAGCATTCCGGTTCATCTTCCTCAACCTCATCGACATCACAAATTAATAATCTTACCAAAGATTTAGAAGCTGCACGACGCGAGAATGAGTATATGAGGTCTAGACAGCAAGAGTTGGAGTCCCTCTTAGAGCGACAGTCTCATTTAGAGACGCGTTTGCAGGACCAACAAAGAGAACATGAGGAAAGAATCCGTAGTGAGGTTCAAGAGCAAGTGCAGCGGGAGATGATGCTGCAAATGGAGCGTGTTATGTCATTGCAACAGAATCGTGCTGGGCGAGGAAAGAAAAAGAAATGAATCTTATTTCTGTATTAGGTTTTTTACATCTAATTTGAAAACAGTTTCAAACAATATTGGTTGTGAAATATGTACTGTAATGTGAAACAATTGGTTTGTTTATTAAGTGGATGAGTTTAGCATTTCTGATATGTACGTTCGAATGTAAAAAAAATATGTTCAACAGTATTAAACGTTCGAAAATACGTTCGAACGTAACCTTACAAAATAGTAACAAAACGTTCGAACGTTTAACCCAATTTAAAAAAGCTTTCGAATGTCAAAAAAGTTTAACGTTACAAACATCCGAACGTACACTTTACGTTCGAACTCTACTCACTTAACATTCGAATTAACGTCCGAACGTCATGATACAAACGTTCGGACATTATTTCATTTTCGTTGGATTCGAGATTCGAACGTAACGTTCGCACGTATAAACGTTCGAACGTTTACATTATACGTCCGAACTATAATCAACTAACGTTAGCTTTTCTCGTTCGGATGTCAGCTTCTCCTTTTTACGTTCGAACGTATAATTTTAAGTTTGAACGTTATATTCTGTGACGGATTCTAACCGTCACAGAAAATCATACGTTCGAACGTTATTTCAAACGGCACATCTCCAACCGTCACTAAAAATATTTTTAGTGACGCTTGTACAGTAAATTGTCACCAAATGTAATCCGTGACGCACATTATGTGACAGTTGTTGTGACGGTCAGAAACCGTCACCAAATATATTTCGTGACGTTTTTTGCATTTCTTGTGACAGTTTTATCTGTCACTAAAACCTATTTTTGTTGTAGTGAGAAAATCTTTTATATTACTTAGAGTACCAGTATTCATCATCTCATTCGATATCTTTAACGCGTTCAGTGATTTTGAAAAAATCATGTAGAGTTTATTATTAAAAAAATTAATCAATTTTTATATAGATTTTATATTTATTAATTGTTTTTAAAAAACATTACACAATATTTAGATACTTACCACTGTAATTATTATTATTTCTCTAATAAAAAATTTGAGAAATTTGTAAAAAAAGGTTAATTCTGTTAAAATGGTGCCAACTTTGCCGAAAAATTGTAGTTGAAACTTGAAGGCATAAAATGCTTGTCCTTTTCTGGACTTGGTTGCGGTTGGGAATAGGAGTTCTCCTAATATTATTAGAGTAATACTTTATAAGGTATTATTTTTTTATTTTTTATTTTTTTATCTCATTATATAAAATATTATATTTTTATCATCTTTAAATTATTTTTATTTGAAAAGAACTAAGATGAAAAGTTGATGACTAATATCATTAATATATTATTATTAGTGGGAAGGATAACGACAAATTAATTAAAGTGTATGATCAGAGACTTTGGAATTTTCAACACCTAATTGCCCGTAGTACTCGTATAGTCGTAGTTGCAAATAGAGAAGAAACACAAATTTTCAGATTGGTATCTTTAACGTAAAGCGCAAGTACATCCTACATTTTAGCTAACATTATACATCAGGATTTCTCAACCATAGATTCTCAAAAACTGAAAATTATAGAACTGAAAATTTTTTAATTTCCAAGAAAAAAATCACAAACAACATATTTATGCTAGTTTTGAACTAAACTGGAAACAGAATAAAAGTTGAAGGAAACAGCATCTTCATGTGTTATGAAAATAGGCGATTGTCTAAACCAATTTTCTATCAACTTATTCTTGGACAAATCGAGTTGTGTCAATATTTATGACAAAGTAAGATTATTTATCACAACGTGGGTTGAAACTGTAGACATTATAAATTGAAAAGAATTTAACACACGACTTTAATATAACACAAAATTCGAATACAAGAAAAATATGCAAACTATGCAGTAGTGCTTTGTACTCTAGTAGGTTGTGGGTGGTCTATTACCATCAGATTTATGTTCAGCTTGTGATTTATTGAATTTATTTGAAGAACATCACCCCTGAAAGCTCTCGGGATTTTCAAATCCTGCAGATATAGTGAAGAGCTATGAAAGTCTACCAAACAGAAGGTGGTGTTAAGTGACTATGAAATGCGAATTTCTAATTAAGTAGAGAATTGGCATTTATGCATACCATCATCAGACGAAGTTCCATAGTCAGTTTCGAGGTCTTATTCACTGCTACCACTATCATTTTCATTATATTCATTCTCTTCCTCATTGATGAAGTCTTCCTCATTGCCAAAGGTTGAATATTCATGATCAGATATTGGGTTCGAGAGTAATGTGACATCGGCAACATGAATTGGTTCTACATCAGACCTATGCAAGGGATTCGTCGTGCCAGCATCATCATATTGGGGTTCTACCTCTACGTATGATGGTTCATTCTCCTGGAATGCATCATTTTCAAATAAACTGTCATCATTATCCTCATCATTCACCACTGGACCGGTTGGAACATCATACATATTCCTATTGGTCACCTTCTGCACCACGAACCAATTACCACCCAAACTAGTATCTTTAAGATAAAACACTTGAGAGGCTTGACAGGCTAGGGCGAATGGCTCGTCTTTATACCATTTACAAGAAGTGTTGACAGTAGTTAGATGGTCGCCAACTCATATTCCTCTTTTCCCATCGCTGATATCAAACCACTCATCTTTGAACAAATATACATAATGCCATCCCATGTAGCATAATTGTAATATGTCAATTAAAAGACCATAGAAATCAACAGGTTTTGAACGATGTTCACCGTTAACAACGAGGCCACTATTTTGGGTTCGGCGATATTTTCCAAGGTTCTCTGTGTGGAACCTTATGCCATTCATGATGCAAGCATCATATGAAGCAACCCATGGGTCCGGTCCACAAGCAAGTGCATATATATCGTCAGTGACCTCATCCTCATTTTCTGAACGCAATTGTTGAAGCTGTTAGGAGGGTAAGAAACCGAATAAAACAAATTATATTCCATTGCAGAATGACAATATGAGTTGTTTAGGCATTTAAAGGTAACCCACACGTGTGCGAAATCAACTTGGAAATTCACTTTGATGTCTACGCTCTACATTATCCATGGAATGTTCTTGAATCTTGCAATAGTACTCACTAAAAATCCATATGCATTGTAACTCAAGTTAGTATAAGGTGTGCTTAATGCTATATTAATAAGGTACAAGTAATAGAAAACTCAACATACTTACTGTAGGTACTGTCCAATCTCTATACAATTATTCAACACATGCCATTTTGCCTTTGCAAGTAGAGTCTTATCCAATCGATGTGAAGTTGGCGATCCCAAAGGACGTACCTTTTGTGAGAACACAGACAACCCTGGAAACTAAGGATCGTCATCAATATCCCTGTTCCATTCCACTCGATTATGTCTAGTTTCAACATCATGGATGTACAAGGAGCAAAAAGTCAAGCATTCGACATGAATATAAGCTTAAGCAATTGAGCCTTCTGGATGAACCTTATTTCTGACGTAGCGCTTGAATTTTTCCAAATATCTTTCAAAAGGATATATCCACCTATATTGTACTGGACCTCCCAAAAATGCCTCACGGGCTGGATGAATGGCGAGGTGTACCATTATATCAAAAAAGGCAGGTGGAAAAATCATCTCAAGCTTGCACAGGATGTTTTGCAATGTCGGATTGTAATCGCTTCAATACATCTAATGTCAATGATCGTGTGCACAAAGCCTTGAAAAAGGAACTCAACCCCGTCAATGCAAAGTGTAAATCTGATCGCAAAAATCCACCAATTGCAACTAGAAGTAATCTTTGCATAAAAATATGACAGTCATGACTTTTCATTCCCATTATCTTTCCATCATTGACTGAAACACATCTCGAAATATTTGAGGCAAAACCATCTGGAAATTTCACATCTGCAAGCCACTTACAAAAACGTCTCCTCTGATCTAAATCTAACGTGTATGAACCAAGTACCATGGAAGATCCACTACCAACAGGTTGTAAATGTAATTCCTTCCTTAATCCAAGCTCCATCAAGTCCCTGCGTGCATTTGCAGTGTCTTTGTTTTTCCCTTCAATATTCATCAACGTACCTAGGACGTTGTTGCATATGTTTTTTTCTATGTGCATCACATCAAGATTATGTCATAAAGACAACGTTGACTAGTAAGGTAGCTGGAAGAATATACATTGTTTTGTCCAATTCAATTCATTTGGTCTGCATTTTCTCTTCCGAGAACCTTTGCCAAATTGGACAGTAGCAACCTCCTTTAGTTGCTGGAGTACATCATGTCCCATGAGTTCAGTAGGTGGCAACCAATGATCCTCATTTCCATTAAAAGCGGCTTTTTTCTTTCTCCAAGTGTGTGCGGATGGCAAGAACCGATGATGGCCCATATAACAGTATTTTCTCCCATGACGTAACCACATGGAATCTGTATCGAGATTGCATAATGGACAAGCCAATTTTCCCTTGGTGCTCCACCCTGAAAGATTAGCATATGCAGGAAAATCATTAATAGTCCATAATAGTGCAGCATGTAAGCGGAATCTTTCTAACTTAGAGGCATCATATGTCTCTACGCCGTCAACCCATAATTGCTTTAATTCATGAACTAAAGGTTGCAAATAAATGTCAATGTCGTTTCCTGGAGCTTTAGGGCCAGGAATGAGCAGAGATAACATTAAGTACGGATCTTTCATGCACAACCAAGGGGGCAAGTTGTATGGCACGAGTATTACTGGCCATATGCTATAAGGTTTACTCATATTATTGAAAGGGTCAAAACCATCACTAGCTAGGCCCAATCTAATATTGCGAGTATCTTTTGCAAACCAGCTTTGGTCTCTATCAAATTCTCTCCACATCTTAGAATCAGCAGGATGCCTTAAAGTGTTATGGTCATCAACACGTTCTTCTCTATGCCATTTCATGGATTTTGCAGTTTCCTATGACATAAATAACCTTTGCAACCTCAGTGTCAAAGGAAGTATCATAATACTTTTTGAGGAATCCTTCCTTTTTTCCCTGCGGTCGACATCCACCTCGACTCATTGCATTTAGAACACTCTTCTTTCTTGGCATCCTCTTTCCAAAATAACATGCAGTCATTTGAACATGTGTGTATCTTGATATAACTAAAACCCAGCCCACACTCTAAGTATCGGGCCTCGTGATATGAGTTAGGCAACTGAATATCTGGAAATGCAGCTTTTAGCAATTGTAAAACCATATTAAATGATTTGATAGTCCACCCACCAATTGTTTTGATATGAAGCAACTTAACTATAAATGACAGCTTAGAAAACTTTGCACAACTTGGATAAAGTGGGCATCGAGCATCCTCTAACAATTGGTCAAAATCCATGAAGGGCCCTTCACGTACGATGGGTCTCTCACTAGTACCTTCTTCCCCACGTGCAGACTCCATAAATGATCCGGCTCGAATGTCATCTATCATCTCATCCATATCATCAATATAATTCTCTCTTTCATTACTTTTGTCATCATCATCTGATGAATTAGCACTCCAACATTCATCCTCCCCATGAAATATCCATCGTGTATAATTTGGATCAATACCTATCACAAATAGATGATCTTCAACTTCATTGATTGGTAGGAAGATGCCATTACGGCATTTCCGACATGGACACCTAAATGTCGTGCTTCCAGGTGCATGGGCTCGGGCCATATTGAGAAGTTGATTAATCCCTTCACCATATTTATTTGACGTAAATCTGTTTGGCACTTGCATCCAACTCTTGTCCATTTGAATGCGAATCAAGCCAACTAGGAAACCAAGATGAGATAAGGCCACTTGAATTTTTCCCAACAAAGAATAAAGAAAGAAAATGGTAGATATGAGATCACTAAATGCTGAAATAAGAAAATGGTGAATAACACATAAAAAGAAAACTAATTAAATAAGCCTTAACACAATGTCTCTTTAAAGGCAAAGTTACATATAAGGATAGTTTTAAGGCAATTAACAATTTCATAAAAGGAAACATTGCTATCTAACTGCTCGGAGGCTAATATGCACACTTGGCCATTGCTCTGTATTCACGTTGAAAGTGTAAATCATGGTAAATAAAAGATAAAAGTGTTGTCATTCTCTTCTCAGTCAAGCATATCCATGCAGATGGCATTTCACGTTTATGCATTGTTAAAGAGGTCAAAAATACTAGTAAGAAGAACAAATTTACTTGAGTTGGCAAGGATTGAGAGAAACTTTTATTCTAAGTTTACTATAAACTCAACTTTTTTGCACAATATAACACATTGGACATTAGGAACGTAAATTATATAAGTACTACTACAACTGATTCATTTCAACTCACAAATCATTAGTCTTGGTAAGTAAGGTTGATAGAGTTAGACAAAACTTTTGGGATTTTTGGATAAACATGACATCCAAACAAGTGGGGGCCATATAAGACAGTATGGCTCATGCAATGCCACAAACAGCTCCAGTAAAAATCAAATTAGAATTTACAAGGGATTACTTAGTCAAACTAGTATAAGAGAAAAAAATGAAGCATAAATGTTCTAGAACATAAATTTAAACATCTAATAAGCCAAAACTAATTACACAGTGAATTAAACAACTCCAATAAATTGGTAGCAAGCCACAAGAATCATATTTTCCAAGATTTGATTGTCAAACGTAAATTCTCGAGAACATGTTTATAGCATATCAATCCTTGCTTTAAGGGCAAAGCTAAGTATGCTTTATCTTTTCAACGAGTATTTATTGATAAGATTTACTTTCCCCCTGTGCAAACTAATAATCAAATCATACATATAATAAAAAGTCAGATAAGGATTACAAGGGCATCATTAAAAAAGAAAATCATAAAAGAAAAATGGATATCGTGATAATTAAATATCATAAAATGGATTAAAAAATCTCATGAAACTCAACGTACATGAGAGTTTCATTAATAATTGGAAGATGGAAGTTAATATATATCTTCAAGCGCATCATAAAAAGGATTTCTTCCAAACCTTTTAAAAAAATATCTTAGTAGTGCATCCATTTGTGGATGAAAAATAGAAACAAAACTAACCCCACCATACAGTACTTAGATCATGGGTATCCCATGGGTACTCAAAACCTACCAATCATTGAACCACCAGACCTACATCCCATTTGTATTGACAACTTGCCCCCACCATCCACCTTCCTCTTCAACCACTTCTATTTGCTGCTACCATTTCTTTTTAAAAAACAGGACCAAACCACCTCAGCACACGGAAAAAAGCAAAAAACTACGTACATGTACAACATTATAAAACGAGGAGAATTCAAGGAAATTATGAAGATCATGAAATCCCCTGATCTGCAAATTCGAAAATAGCTCAAGAGTTAGAATTACATTCATCAATCATCCAAGATGTTCCTCTTCTTCGAGTAAGTCATCATACAACGTAAAATTAAAACTGAAAACAAAAAAGAAAAAGAAAATAATGATAAAACAAAAAGAAGACAAACATGTGGATGGTGGGGGCACGTTACAGATGATGGTAATTCTACATCCACCTTACAGGTGGTAATTCTAATAATTAAATAGAAATATAGTAATAGAAGTGGTAAATAGATAGAATGTTAACACAAATGGTGACTTACCACCGGACCTACATCCACCTTACAGATGGTGTGTACAAATGGTAATTCTAAGATGCATGTGCAAAAACACATGATCTAGCACGTTACAGATTACTTACAAGCTAGCCAAAGACAAATGGTCCCTGATTCGCTGCATGGACAGCCATGCATCTAAAAATCTTGGTGCCTTGTGGCCACACCAAAAAGTAGGTACTGACAAATCAATGAGCAAAGCCAGAATAGGATCCTAAGCATACATGAGTTGATCAGAATGAAAACAAATTAGAATGGATGGATTTGCGACATGGAAAAGGAAGAAAACGTATAAATTAAAGCCTTCTAGCTACCATCCTTGTTCTTCATATATGCATAGTATTAACTTGGTACAACAGGACTAAACTTCAGACTTCCCTTAATCTACCTCTAGAGCTACATATATATATATATATATATATATATTGGAAGGCAAATTCTAGTTATCCGAAATAAACGACTAAGTACTCACACACGTATAGAATAAAGAAAAGGCAGGATGATAAAAGCTGAAATTACAACTACAAGTCTTCAAATTAAGTTCATATATCTACTTTGCATTTAGGAGATCCTATTAAGCTATATAGCTTAATCAATATACAGGAATCAAAGGGGTAAAAATAAAATAAAAACCTTATTACCTGATGGGTCTCTGTGTGGCTGACGGAAATTGGTTTCCTCTGAGTAACGGAAGTTGCCGCACAAAAGTGTGTTGTGATTACCCACAGAATATTGCTGGAAGTCAGTGGCTTGCAAGATGGGAGAAATACGACCTCATCTCAGTCTGACGTGGGACAGAGATTGATTGCCTCTCGACGGCCTAATGCAACACAATTTTCAGGAAGGGGATAATTGGGGCTAGCCTCAAGAACAAATTGGGGCTTTTCAGATGACAGTTTAATTGATAGAATTTTCAGTGAAGGAAGGTTATAGATGCCGGATGCTCAAATCTGAGGTGAAGGAGGGTTAGAAGTTGAGAAACGATTTGGGGCTATAGATTTATCTAGCTTCAAACGAAATTCTAATAATGTCTTCAAAAAATTCTGCTGGAACATTCAAATGCTTCTACGGATCGAAAATTGATGGAAAATATGGTTTTTGTGATGAAAATCTGGTGGACTAGTCTCATACCTGTGCAACTTCCTGTTGTGAGAAATTAGCGATTTCGCAGCACACACTAGTATTACATCAGCGTCCAATTGTGGTACTCGCCGATGTATGGATTATTTGGTCTTAGCTTTTACGTCAGCCCAAACTCGCAGCAGTACATTAAGTGTTGACGCAACTACCTAGTGCAACTTATCATAATGCAGTAGACGTCTATTTAATAGCAGCATTTTTACTGCATACATATATCGTCGTTGAAATGCTGTTTTTACAGCAAACTCAAGTCTGTAAAAAAATAAACCGAGGCAAAAAGCCACTAATGTTGTAGTGTGCATGGCCAAGATTGCTGCAGAGAGTAATAATACCAAAATGATATAACGGGAGAAGGAATACAGCCCCATGTGATTTGCTCTTGCACTCTTCGGCCTTACCTCAACAATATATATAGTACCAGCCAGTGTGTTATGCAATGGCTTTGACTCCCTCTCTCTCTCTCTCTCTCTCTCTAAATATGTATATATATTCACCTCTAGTTAGCTAGCTAGGTGGGTGGGTAAGGAGCCTGTAATGCTTTGATAATATTTGTTAGAACTAATTGTCAGCATGGATTTTGTCTAAAATATGGTCAAGGAGATGGCAACGCACCTTTAAAGAGTACATGACCAAGTCAAACAAGAAATCCAAGAAAGTAATGCAAAGTACAAGGCTCAGGCCAGCAATCACCATTGAGATATACTTTTCGGTGTTGGGGATTTTGTTTGGTCTGTACTAACTTGTGATTGTTTCCTTATGGACGAGTACATTAAACTGAAAGATCGGATGATTGGATCTTGTGAAGTTCTCAAAAAGATCAACAATAATGCATGTAGGTTGTGTCTTCCCAAACATATGATGATGACGGATATGTTCAATATCAAATACCTTAATCCATGCTTTATTAATGATGGCAGGAACTCAAGGATAAGTTCTTTCCAACCCGGGGAGATTGATGCAGAAGAATCCGAGTTTAATGATACTGAGTTAGTAGAGTCGATGTTAATAGTGCTAGAGTGCCTCAAGAAATCAGTTCAGCACAAGACCTATGGAAAAAGGTGAAGATTCCTCGGGTTGGTGAGGAAAGAGGGCGACATATTCCATGGTTGGGCAAGGAAAGGGTGCAACTTTGTTCTCAGAAGAAAATTTAAAGTTGATGGTGATTTGGAAAGGTATAAAGCATGATTAGTGGCCAAGGGATATACCCAACAATCATGTGTAGACTTTGTGGACACATACTCGCCTGTGGTGAAATTCACATCCATAATGATCATCATGCTATTGTTGCGAGGATGAATTTGAAATTACGTCAATTAGATGTAAGTACAACTTTTTTTAATAGTAAATTAAAAAAAGATATTTTTATGATCCAATCATGAGGATTCCACATTAAAGGACATGAAGAAAAAGTTTACAAGTTGAAGAAGTCACTCTATGGACTTAAGCAATCTTCAAGACAGTGGTACTTAAAGTTTCACCAAACCATTTGGGAAATGGGATACGAAATGAGTTCATTAGTTCATTGTGTATATATATGAAAAAATGATAATAAAGTAACATTATTATCATTATATGTTGATGATATATTACTTGCAAGTAATTGTCTAGATATGATGAATGAAACAAAAGAATTCTTTAAATCTAAATTTGAAATGAAATACATGGGTGAAGCTGCCTATGTTCTCGGTATAAGAATTTCAAGAGATAGAAATTTAAATATTTTATGTTTAGATAATAATAATAAAAAAAAAAGTATCTAGAAAAGTACTTAAAAGATTTGGTATGGAAAATTATAAGTACTTAAGTACACATATTTGCAAAAGTCATGCTTTAAATAAAAATATGTGCCCAAAAGATGAGGATGAAATAAGTGAAATCCCTATACTTCCCTATGCTCAAGCTTAGAGAAGCCTCATGTATGCAATGACAAGTACGAGACCAGACATTTGTCATGTAGTAAGACTAGTAAGTAGATATCAATCCAATCCAAGTAAGAAATATTGGCAAGCAGTATAGCATATATTAAGGTATTTACAAAGTACCAAAAATATGAAATTAAGCTTTGAAATCAGTGATCTAGAATTAATCAGCTATAGTTATACTAATTTCAGAAGTGATGTGGATGATAGAAAATTTACAAGTGAATATATATTTCTATTTGGTGAAACAACAACTTCTTGCTTGAGTAAGAAATAAGCTGTGCTACTAAGTCTACTATGAAAGCAGAATATATTGCTTGTAGTACTGCAGTGAGTAATACGGTGTGGATGTAACGGTCTATTGAAAACCTAAATTTTGGTACATCCACAAAAACGGTCAATGTGTTTCGTGATAATTAGCCTATCATCTCATTGATAATTAGTGGAACATAGACTTTCAAAGGAACACATTGATGTGCATTATTATCACTATATTTTAGCTATATTGGAGAGAGGTGAGGTCAAGGTTAATTATATTTTCTCAACTAAGATGGTAGCAGATCCCAAAGGAATTTCTTTGGAGAAATTTAGAAAACGTATGACTAGAATGGGGTTGAGAGATCCCTAGGTGAAGCAACCTCATGTTTGACATGCATAACTTAGGAAGTTTTGGGGACACTTAGAAAAATGGAGTTATGATGATACCCAAATGAAAATCTTGGTCATTTGTAAAGCTGCTAATTATAAGGTGATTAAGAAAAATCCCAGGAATGGCCTTAGAGGGAGTATTTGATAAAATTTTAGTGTAGGTTGATTAACTAAATGATTGGTTGATTATTTGTAAAGTCCTTGATAAGGTAATTAATAAAAGCCTCAGGATTAGCCTTTAGAAGAACTACGTAACAAAAATTCAATGTAGGTACATACGTGTGTTATGTATTCAGCTGAAGTCATCAATTGTGATAGAGATATTGATTATTGATTCAGTAATGAAGAATTATTACAGTTCACTATATGTTTTTTAGTGAAATGAAATCACTATTTATATGTGGTCAATGGGAGCACATATGGTGGGGGGTGAGATTAGATAAGTTAATGACAAAGGTGTGCGCTCGTAGAGACTTGTTATGCTCTGACGTCAATCTGCAGGAGTTTCCATATGAGAGTTAAGTAGTGGAAAGCCTATTTTGGTACCAAAGTAAAATACTCAACAAGATCGACACCATTTTGTGTGATCAAGTGGGAGATGTAATTCTAAAGGGTGTGATCACCAAACAATGTACCTCTTAGAATGACACTCTCTCAATGGTGACAGCTCCCATATTGGATGATGGCTGAGGAAGTGTTAAAAGATACAATCATTTGATTTAGTCAAAAAGATGTTTCACTTGTTAACAGTTGTGCCCTTTGCCAACCATTGTCTTACCAATGATTGTGTCATTTGCCAATTAGTGCCTCGTGGTATATAAATAGAGACCATTTGTGCACAATGAAGGTACTTGATTCCCTTTTGTCCATCACCGACTTGCGGGACAAAAACCCTAAAGGGATTGTCACCATATTGTCGAAGATTTGTTCAATTTTCATTCTTCCTTGTTTTCCATTTTTCTACATATTTTTGTTGTGAATTGATCCGTACTAAGCGACTGGGGGAAGGTGAGTGGGATTAGGATAGCCCTTGCCTATAGTCAATTCTATTTGTCTTTTGTGAAAAAATATACATATCATAATATTATTCATGAAGGATGTAAATTTCTTCTTAATACCAAGTCCTGTTTGAAGTTTTTCTCTTATTAGATTGTTAATTCCAGAGATACATAGAACTAACTATTTAATTTAGTCCTCCTAAACATTACTTTATAGACAGAAAAGACACAATACACCATATATAAAAAGAAAACTCAAAGAACTATGAAAACTTTGGTTGAAATTGTAGATCAAATACAACATTTCTCTCTTCCACTATTTCATTTTCAGTGGGTATTTTTTCCCTATTGGGTCTTAGCTAACTAGTTTGCCAGCTTATTTATAATCTTGAAGTCAAATTACAACCTTAACATTCATTACACCGAGTGGTCTAAATTTCATTCAGCCTATTGAGAAACACCCAAATCTTACATTGATCGCATAAAAAGGAGACATACATGCAGAAATATTCCACTCTTATTACTTCAATAACATATGCTGATTGAAGGATCCTAATTTTCAACTTGTACAGAACTAGGCGGAGGCTCTGATGGTCTCTGGGCTCTCCTCGAGTTTGGTTTTGGTGGAGGGGGAGGACTCGGCATGCGTGCTAGTTTTCTAATTACTTTAATATCTGCAAAAGTCCAATAATATATAATCAAACAAGTGTTGCTGCAAACACTTTCCCATCTAGCTGTTGAAAATAATTTAGAATGCATCAATTACCTATATATACAGCCTCTTTGATTACAAATTGAAGTGATTAAGACAAATGCTCACATATTTATGTCAAGACACTGTTTATGCACCTGATCATCATCAATTTTAGATGAAAAATTTTCTCTTAATTATAGGTCTTTGGTCGACAGAGACAGTTCCTTAATTCATTTTTCTTTACTAAATTCTACAGAGTGAGCTGTTTATTGATTTGGGGGTTCATTTTGCATGAAACGTTGTAACTGCTTCGAAGAGGAACTTGTTCATTTGTCCTGATCTTATGAAGAGATCATGCATTGAATTATCTCCTTCTCGATCTCTTTCCTTGCAAGACTCCAATCTCAACTCATTTCCTAATTTTTGTAAGATTTTATGAAAATAGTTACATGCTCAAGTAATATATGATAGATAGGAAATAATTATTGTCATTCAACTGCACATGCGAACGTAGCTGATCATGCTGTATATATCTAACATGATCAGTTCAAAAAAAGAATGCATGCAGGAATAGAAATTGCAGCTTTATCTAATGCAACTTAGAGGTAGGATTCAAACCTGCACTGATTTGATAAGGCTGCGTGGCCAAGATTGCTGCAGAGAGTAATAATACCAGAATGATATAACGGGAGAAGGAATACAGCCCCATGTGATCTGCTCTTGCTCTCTTCGGCCTTACCTCAACAATATATATAGTACCAGCCAGTGTGTTATGCATTAATGGTTTTGACTCTCTCTCTCTCTCTCTCTCTCTCTCTCTCTCTCTCTCTCTCTCTCTCTCCATATATATATATATATATATATGTATATATTCACATCTAGCTATCAAGCTAGCTAGGTGGGTAAGGAGCCTATAATGCTTTGATAATATTTGCCAGAACTAATTGTCAAATTCTATAGCAACTTAGCTTTAAAATAAAATTGGATGTAAAAATTTATAGTGCTTCAAGTAATCATGTGGCCAAAGACTTGGTAAAATATTAACATGTTGGCAACAATAAGAACTAGAAGAAGGACGGTTCAATTCATGATCCCGAAAAGGGGCTTATTTTTGTCTCATGGTGGATCTAATTAGACACCGCCACTTGCAAAGTCAATTACTTGCAAGAGTTGTATTATTCGAAAAGAGAAATGTTTGTAGCAATGTATATGTACGTTAAAAAAATACAAGTGGATGAGGTAAATTAGGGTCCAAATAAAAACTATATTCTATATAGAGACGCAATGCATTAAATGAAAATTAAAAGAAAATGGCCATGCCAATGCATGGATTTGGGTCCATATTTCTTAGTCTTGCTAATTAACGAGCTGTTAGTGGAATAGAGTCAAGAACTAGCCAACGAGCTGTTAGTGGAATACAGTCAAGAAGTACTGCCATGCACGCAAGGTTCGACTGCGAAGGTTCTTGACGTTCAAATTAGTTTGGTGAATTCAGTGATTTGTCTAGTTTGGGTAACCAAGTATTCCGATGTATTTTCATATATATTCTTTTCAAATATTATTTAAAATATTTTTTAATTTCAAATCTTCAAATTTTTCTTTTAATCATTACAACCTTTTTAAGTTACAACTTTTTTATTTTTTTTAAATATGTATTAAAAATTATATTCAAATAATTTTAAATTTATAATATTTTAATCAATTTTTTCTTTCTCATTTCTCAAAATCCAATTAAACATCTTAATTTAAACTATTTACTATTATTCACAAATATTTTAGTGTCCAAATCTCTAGTGTGAGCTTTCGGCAGCCTGAAAGCAATCAATTGGGAAAATAAAAATAAAAATCAGTCCTTTGCTAATCGTAATATATCAAGGAACAAAAATCGTCTATCTTCCAAATGGTTAAATTTGAAAATGTTGGATCATGTCAATGGTGCTAGTTTTGCAAAAGTTTAACAATAATAAAATTAGACAATTTCAATAATAACATTTTTTGTCTTTTTCTAATACTCATAATTCTAAAATGGGAGGACATTATAAAGAAGTGATTTGCTCATAAGCAGTCAAATCTACAAACTGATATGATTTCATATAAAATGTTAAATCTATAAAAGTAATTTTATAATCTAATGTACCAAATCAAGTCACAAATTAAGTATTTCTCAATCGGTTTAATTTGTTAGCTCGAGGGATGTGGCCAGCGGGAGAAAACCTTGAGCAAGCAAGGAGGAGAGCTGGAGTGCCGGGTAGAGCTGTGCATCAGGACCGGTTTTTTTTCTGATCCAGTCTATTATTAGAAAAAATCCAATTCACACTGACAAGTATCTGGATTGTGTATATCTATATGCTCCTACTCGAATGTGGATGCAGTTATATAATACGATTATATAATACGATTACTGAATTAATACCGATACCCTTAACAAGGTTTGACTTTCTAAACAAATGTTGATTGGTGGTGGGCACCAAGTTTGGCAACCCATCACACACTGCAAAAGATATTTGCACGCTCACTACAACAAAAATGATTTTTTGGGACGAAATTACTTTGGGACGAATTGAAAATCGTCCCAAAAAGTGGGATTTAGGAACGAAATTTGAATTTCGTTCCAAAATGACGATGGTTATGCCATACCGTTCGAACGCGTTCGAACGGTATTCTTAGGGACGAATATTTTTGTCCCAAATAAGTTAACCGTTCGACCGTTAATGATTAACCGTTCGAACGTTTAATTTTCACCGTTTGAACGTAATATTGGCGCGATAGGCAAAATTATTTTGGAGGGAAATTGATAAACCGTTCGAACGGTTAATATTAACCGTTCGAATGATGCATATTCACCGTTCAAACGTTATTTGAATCGTTCGAACGGTGACAGAGTTTTAATTTTTTAAGTTTTTTGCCAAATTATATTTAGATTAACTAGTAATTATAAAAAATTGGTTAATTAAATAATATGAATAATCTAAATTAAGAATTAGTTTAGAAAATATAAAACAATACCATTGCATATAACTTAAATACTGAATTTACAAAACACAAAATATTGTCCATACAAAAAACAGGAAATAAATAAATAAAATTTATCATAAAGTAATTAAGACCCCAAGTCTTTGCACACTTCCTCGACTGCAGCTATACGTTCCTCTATTTGTGTCAGTCGAGTACTGATGGTGACCTGAGTCGCAGACATGGCAGCAAACTCTGTACGAAGCTCAGACACAGCAGAATGGATCTCCATACGCACTGCATCGATCACTGCTGATGTCTGCTCGCTGATCGCTGCACGCACTATGTCAGCCATCTCCTCACGAGTAACACTGTGGACTGATGCCTCGGCCCGTGTAGATGTCTCTGCAGCTGCAGCTGAGACTCCATGATCTCCCGGCTGTGCATCTCTGTGAGGATCAACTGGTTCTGGAACATGTGCACGAAAACGCAGTCTCGAGTGTCCCGTGCTGCGTGAGAGGGTGGTGCTGTTTATCGGTCCCATCGGCTCCCGTTTACGCTCAGCAACATCTGGCACAACACCAGCACATAGTAGATATCGGGTGATCAGGACTCCGAATGGTAGTATATCCATCGAAATGTACCGAGATTCTGATCGAATCCTATCGAATATATATCCCACCAAGTCGATAGGAATGCCACGAGCGACCCGTATCATAAATTTCGTCCGATCAATGCCAACTTCTGTCTTGTGCTGCCGAGGGTCAATATTATTGGCAATTATCAAATTTAATATCTTAAAGAAAGAAGATAAATCTGCCTGTTTGATGCTCTTCGTCCCGTCATACGGTGGAGCATCTGGACCGACAACCAAATCCCTCACCTCGTGATCAGCAAGGGTATCGACCTCATCAGTATAAACTGATGCCTCCTCCTCAGCTGTCTCCGCCTCAACTGAAGGATCAGACTCTCTAGGCACCACATTCGGATATGCATCTGGCAGCCTAGGAATACCGAGATGCTCAGCAAGTCCATCTCGTGAAAATACAACGGGTACTTCTCGGACAGTGATACTGTAGGCCCCAGAATCATCTGCGCTGGCACTGCCGAGTTCTCTATAGAACTCAGCAACAATGTCAATGTAGGAGACTGGCTCCCATGCTTCCTCCCGTTCATCCAAGATAGGTCCCCAACCACGATCACTGAATATTGAGGGCAATGAATGACCCTCCCAGATAAGACTCTGGAAATCAGAAATCTTCACTGGTCGCTCCAGTGAAACTGTCCTCTCCCGAACTGGACCACTACTACTCTCACCAAGATTGCGTCGCTTACGTGCCGGTCTAGAAGTAGACATTATAATCAACCTGAAATTTATAATTACAAACTAGATATATAACATTAACAAGAAAAATACAATAAAGAACTATTTACAGTAGTTTGAAACAAACAGCAATTTAATAATATTTGCCATTCTGAACAACATTATCAACAATAAATATGTCACTCAATATCAATATTAATAATATAAATATAATATTAAATACCGTTCGAACGTTTACCGTAACGGTCGAACGGTTACAGACAAACCGTTCGACCGTTTAGTTATATCGTTCGAACGATGTAACTTAACGGTCGAACGGTTACAGACAAACCGTTCGACCGTTGATTTATATCGTTCGAACGTTTACTGTAACGGTCGAACGGTTACAGACAGACCGTTCGACCGTTAAGTTATAACGTTCGAACGCTAAGCATAGCGTTCGAACGATATTCGTCGATCGGGATTCCAGGCCGAGTCGACTCGGCCATTGAAATCCATGGAATCCTTCGATTCCCTGGATTTTACACCAAAATAAATGCAATAGAAACCTAAATAAATGTTCCTAACATGGATTTATGCAAATCTACCGATTATTTTGATGTATAAATCGGTTTACCCTAACTTAAACAATTAATCTATCAAAAACCTAAATCTAAACGGTAAAATGCTTTAAAAATGAAAAATACCGGTTGTTAGAGGTAGGGGCTTCGAGTGGGCACTGTTGACGGCGGCGAAGACGGCGTTCAACGGCGGAGATCGACGGTTTGGAGGCTTTTTCACGGAGGAAATGCGTGAAAATGACGTCGGGATGGGCTTATATATGCAGTACCGTTCGAACGGTACGTTATACCGTTCGAACGAATTAACTAAATATTGATTGCCATCCCTAATTAATCGGTTTTCAAATATTTAAATGCAATATTCCGTATTAATTATATTAAATATAATAATTAATTCAATTATAATATATTTTAATTGTTAAAAATATTAAATGCAATATATTTAATGCACTTATATATTATTAAACACTATGTATTATATATATAATTTTTTGGCAATTTATAGTATATATTATATTATATTTAATTAAAATATATTATACTATTGAATATTATATAGTATATAGTATAAGTTATATTATATAGTATAATTAATATAATATAGACTACTATATACATGAAGCCATGTTCATGTATTTATATAACATATATATTATATGTGATATTAACTAGTACCACATATATATATACTAGTATAGATGACACTATATATATTAATAGTAGATATTCTATTATTAAATATCTACTATTAATATTATAGAAATAAACATTATATATATGCATGTGATACATATAACCCTATGCTATGATACCATATATATGTTATATATAATAGGTTAATATATGTAGTACTTGTTGATTATATTAGATGTAATATGATATTTTATACTATATATGTTACTAAACTATATAATATATGTTTGATTATATATTATATAGTTATATTACTATGGCTCTAAACTATAGTATATTTAGAAATTATTATATTTAAAGGTATAGTGCAAAAAAAATACAATAAGCAACAATATAATTAAACGTTCGAACGGTTTACTATTGGCGTTCAAACGTTTAATAGTACGTTCGAACGTTTATATTAACGTTCGAACGTTAAATTAGCGGGGGAAATTATTCCTGCTAATCGATTTGACGTTTGAACGGTATAATATAACCGTTCGAACGTTAATTATTAGCCTTCGAACGTATATTTTCACGTTCGAACGTCAAATCGGCGGGGGAAATTTTTCCCGCTAGTCGATTTGACGTTCGAACGTTCATTAAACAACCGTTCGAACGGCAATGTTCTGCATTTACACGACAGAACCTCACAATCTCGGACTCGTTTCAGTCGACGACCGAGCATCACTCCCACGCTCATTTTGTTCCAACCAACGCCATTATTCTTCAATCTAGCCCTCAAATATTACAAACTCCTATCAATCTCTTATATTTTCGGATTAAGAGGTTGTTTTTACCGTTTGGTGAAGAGTTTTTACCGTTTGGAATTTTTGAAGCTTTATCTCTCCAAATCAGGTATTCTCCTTAAATTTGACCTCATTTTAGTTTTTATATAAGTGTTTTCGTTTGCTTACATGAGTTAGTCATATATTTTGCTATCTTTTGATGTAATATGGACTGTATTACTTGGGGTTTTCGGAGGTTGAAGACGAGTGATTTCTGGATGTAAACCGTTCGAACGGTACGTGTACCGTTCGAACGACTGTATAGGAGATCGAACGGTCACGAACACCGTTTGAACGATTTCTTGGGCAGTGTTAAAATAATTAACATTTTAAATGCAGGAGTGTAATTAAAAATTAAATATATATAATCTACATTTAATAATACTTAAATACTTAAAAGATTCAAATAATCAAATGAGAATGAATTAAATTACAAATCATCTAAGATTTGTTACAAAACTTAATTATTTATGATGTTGAATTATTTGTTTGATACATGTTAAATATTGGCATATCTTATATTGCTTGTTCATCAATATTAGCCTTAGACCCGTTCGAGAGTTATCAATCCGCCTTAATTGAAAGATTGATAACTCTTGAATTGTCCAGAGTGGACAGTTTGGAATTGTAAGATCATTCTCGCAAACTATCGAGCTATATCTGTTATACGTCCAGCATTAAGATTTTGGCAGATTTATCCCTTGTTCTCCGGATATGCAGTTTCGGTGATGTTGTATCGACGATGGATAAGTCGGTGCACACAACCAGACGAGCATATTTGGAGAACTATGGGGATATGCTGCCGAAATTTTGTTGGGCGTGACAGATTATAGAGGATAGGTTTGCGACTATGATCTTACAGTTCCGAATGGGATAGGACCAACTACCCGGTGTAAGGTGGCATACTCCTTGATTGATACATGATACATGCTTGTTTGTTGATGCACACGTGCTTGTTTATAATGAAGATAGTCAGCATGGATAAGAGTTGGATGCGAGTTAGCGATCGTTTGGGTCAGAATTACAACGTATATGCTGAAGGTGTTAAGAAATTCTTAGAGTTTGCATTGGGTACATGTGATAGTGATGGACGTATTAGATGCCCATGTAATACATGTAGGAATTTGCGCTCTCATAAGATAGACTTGGTGAGAGAGCATCTGTTTGTAAAAGGTATTGACAAGGGTTATACTGATTGGGTCTTACACGGGGAACCATATCCAACTTCAT